>NW_016201808.1:0-2431 GCF_001687245.7 Rhagoletis zephyria | reverse complement strand
CACTTGTCCAGCTGGACTTTCATGTTAGCCTCTTCCAAGGTTTCAAAGAATATCGTAATATGATTGAGGTGTTCATCTTCGGTTTTACTGAAAATAATAATGTCGTCGATATAGACGTAACAGTATTTTCCTATATGCTCGCGAAGTACGTCGCCCAGAGCTCGCTGGAAAATGGATGGGGCATTTTTAAGCCCAAACGGTAAGCGAGTAAATTCGTATTTTCCAGATTTGATCGAAAATGCCGTTTTTTCGATATCAGATTCCTTTAGAGGAATCTGGTGAAAACCGCTTTTCAAGTCCAATACGGAGAAAAAGTTGCTTTCTCCAAGATTGGAAATGACCTCTGATATCTCGGGTATGGGGTACCTATCGGCCATTGTAACCGAAATCAAATTTCCTATAGTCTATTACCAGACGATACTGCTTGTTACCCTATGAATCTGGTTTTTTAGGTACAACCCATACTGGTGAATTTTATGGAGATCTGAATGGTTTTATAATACCATCATTTAGTAATTTTTTTACCTGTAATTCTACTTCGTTCTTTAAAGACGCTGGATAGGGGTAGAATTTTGAATATACAGGCGAGTCATTTAATGTTCTAATTTGTCCCAAGACCTTGGTGGTGTATGTTAGCTTTTCATCTGGTTCGGAGAAAAGATTGGGATATGTATTTACAATATTTTTCATAATGTCCCTTTGTTTAGAGGATAAGCCCTCTTCTTTTATATTTATAGTATTTACGCTNCTTAAGTCTGACCATAAAGCCATTGCCTAAAATCATTTTATTATCTGCTGTATATATTACTGCTTTTAGTGCTCTTGGAGTGTCCTTTCCCAAAATACCATCAAATGATTTCAATAAGGGCATAAGATAAAATTTTATTTTTTCTTCTATATTAAAGAGCTTTACGTAGGTGTGTTTTATTATTTTAACATCTCCTACAATTGATTTAGCATAGAATGGCTTTTCGTTTTGTATTCGTTTCTTAGCTAAATTTGGGTCCCGCAGAGTTTTTACTCGAACCTGTATCTATCAAAAATCTCAAAATTTTTCCGCTCTCCGTCTTCACATGCTAAAAAATGAACGTCATTGCATTCCGCATGTTCAACATATTCGGTTTCTGTTTGGTTACCCTCTTCTGATGTGTCTATATGAAATGTCCTTTGGTTTTTGGTTGGTGGCTGATTGTTGACCGATTATTAGTAAATTGGTTTTGGTTGGTGGACTGTGGTTTGGTCTTCCACCTTGTTTGATTCGTTTGTGGCTCGTGAGCCAATTGTGGGTAAAAGGGTCGTTGGTGTGTAGGATATTTTCCCGAATTTGGGTGTCCTTTTTTAATATTTTGTGCATGATTTGTTCGGTAATTTTGGTTGTCCAGCTTCATGCACAAGTGAAGAGCTTGTGGGAGATCAGCTGGTTCTCTGATGCCCAGTAACCGAGGTAAGTCCCCGTTCAGACCCCTGACAAATGTATCAAGTGCTTTGTCTCTATAAGATTGAGTCATCATGCGAAGAGATTCATTACTCATTTCTACACATCCTAATTTGTTAAGTATTAATGAAAGGTACTCATAAACCTGTTGGTAGAATTCTGATATGGATTTGTTACCTTGGACTAAGGTGGTTAATTGATACTCCAAAGTGGAAACATCCCGTTTGTCTGCATAATGCATTGCTAGACATTTTACAATTGCCGACCAATCTAAAGGTGTATTATAGGATTCTAGTGCCGTATCGGTGTTTCCTATAATTTTGTTTCGAATAACACTAAGTATTCCGTAATACTTGGGAGTCCCTTTCAACGNCTCTAGTGCCGTATCGGCGTTTCCTATAACTTTGTTTCGAATAACACTAAGTATGCCGTAATACTTGGGAGTCCCTTTCAACGGATCGTATATACTCAAAATACGATCTATACTCTTCTTCCAGAAATTAAATTCCCCAGGACGTCCGGAGAAATCATTGAGGCACTTAACTACATCTGGGATTTTATCTAAATCTGCCAAATTACCCCGATGCCTATCCTCAATTGTTTGGTCTATTGCCGAACTTAAAAAGGCATTTGGATTGAGAGTGGCCTGTACTACTCCTGGTCCCTGTTGCTGCAAAATATCTGTTGTTTAATAAAGGCCCTTAAGTCATCTATGCTTAGCTGCCTATCATTTACCGCCTGAGGAGGGGCAAGGGTGGGAGGGCGAATTAGGTTGTTTGGGTTTGCCATTTCGATTAATTTGAAATAATTTTATATATTTTATAATTATTTATTATAAATTTGAGTACCCTAATTTGGGTGCTCATACATATATACCTTAAAAAAAAAATGTTTACTAATACCGCTTTTTCCTCTGCTTTCCAGGTGTCGATCTTTAGCTTATTCATCCTTTTTTATGCTCTTTGCTGTAATAGTCGCTTTTTCCTCTGCTTCACA
>NW_016201807.1:0-2431 GCF_001687245.7 Rhagoletis zephyria | reverse complement strand
AACAAAATAACATAAAATAAAATAAAATAAAATAAAATAAAATAAAATAGTCAAAAAAATAATCAAAAACACGAACTCGTAAAGAAATTTCTGTAAGAAAAATTTAAAAGATTCTGAAAAAAATCTGCGAGAAATTCGCAACATAGCAGCATTATTTTCATTGCTTTACCGATTTTCTTCCGAAATTTCGAAAAAGAATCGAAGCGTGCACAGTTTATTTCATTTTATAAAATTCGGAAAAAGTCGAAGGAAATCTTTACGAATTCTTTAGAATTTCTCTACAATTCAGAATACTCTGAAAAAATGGTTTACAAGGTTATCACTTTTGGTACACATACATATGCAATTGCATTTTAATTGAAAGTTGAACATCTGCCTGCAAATATTATTCTTGGAAAAATATAATATTGTTATATAATGTTATTTTTAAATATTTATATTTTTCAACTCTTCCATAAGCTCACATCTTTTGTGAAGTGTCAAAAGCTTGCTAATATATTGCTTGGCTTTGGGTGATTAATTACTTAAAAGGTTGAAGTTTAGTCTAACTGATGGGAAAAGAGTGTAAAATAAATTTGCAAAAATTAAACACATATTTTACATTTCATCAAAACAATCACAATTGGGGGATTCAAAGTCATCTTTTGATTAACAAATTTATACTTGGAAGTTTCATTTCAAGGTGTGTCTCCCTTGTTTTTAGAATTTCGCCATTTCTATTGTTTGTATGTACGCATACGTACATACATATATGTATATATGCATATTTATATGCTTTCTGCGCTCAACAACCCATATCCAACAACCGACATCGCCAAGCAAATGGCCTGTCACAGCGTGTCATTGTCATTAATGAGAAGCGCTTGTGTAGACTTTTATCATAACATAAATGTACAATGAATGAATCTGAAATTGTACATACCTATACGTTCGTACATATGTATATATACTGTAAATCAGTGTAGGTGCAAATGTGTGTAAGTACAATTTTCCAAATTCAATTCCAATTCAATTAAAAGTGAATGCATTACTTAAATGTTGACAATACATATGTATACATAAATACTTAAAGATGTATATAAGTATGTACATATGTATGTATGTATGAATTAATGTGTTGTTGACTTTACCCAAGAGCTTATAATGTACTAAGTATGCATATACATACATACATATTTATGTGTTTGTATTGTAATTGTGCACCTCGGTGAAATGGGCACAACTGACACCGAATGCACACATGTAGTTACGTACAGGGTTGCCACTGACCAAAAAAAAAAAACTTACCAACCACTTGAAAACAAATTTACCAAATCTGGAAAATATCTACCAATAACTTTTTTTTGTTATTTTAAGATAGTTTTGTTCTATTTGCTTAGTTAGTTCAATCAAAAATAAAATTGTTTATTAAGGAACTTTTTAATTAAATAATGATGAAACTAAAGGCAACAACGAAACTGCATCATTAAAAAAAAACTTCAACTGGAGTTATATAGACAAATACAGTGACCCAGAAAACCGCTATGTATTTTTTTAATATTCACAATTCTTTTCAATTAAAATTTTGTTTGCTAATTTTTTTATATAAGAATATTGTTTGCGATTTAACCAAACCCATAAAGCTCAATACAAGGTATTTACAACATTCTCATTCAGAAAAATTCAAAAAAATTTCGTCTAAATTTCGAAATTTTTACTCTGAATATTTAGAATAGTTTTGGAATTTTAGCATAACCAACAATGGGCAGCTAAAAATTCCCGTTGATTAAAAAAAATATCTTTATCACCGATCTTTTGTGTTATTTGTCATTTAACAATTTATAATATAAAGATAACTACGAAAAATAAAGCGGGAACCAAAATTTGATTTGTTTTTCAAACTAAATGATTTAACAAAAATCTACCAAAATGATAAAAAATTTACCTTTTCACCAACCCATATATTTTCTACCAATTTTGGTAATAATTTACCAAAGTGGCATCACTGGTTACATTTACACGTATTTATTAAAATATGCTTCCATTCGTATTTACTTATTTGTATTTTCTGTACTATTTTGCGTTGTTTTTTGTGTGATTTATGCCAGAACAACTTTCGTTCTCGTTCCATGCGAATGAACCAACGCTCAAGTCGTTCTACGTAAGTACTAGTTAACAGTGTTGGAATAATCATTCGCAACTACANAAAAAAGCTTTATTTTCGCGGTTGCTTATCCTAAAAACGGATCTTAATCGAGCACGATACCATTTATCAATTTGGACCGAGACCAAAGAAATTCGCCAATTGCCTCCCTTCGTCGGAGGGACCTACTGCCGCATCCGATCGGCAAATGGATTTTACGGAAGCTTTTTCATGGCAGAAATACGCTCGGAGGTTTACCATTAGAAAAAAGCTTCCTAATTTCGATGTTGCCTGGTAGAGGGTTCAAAC
>NW_016201806.1:0-2431 GCF_001687245.7 Rhagoletis zephyria | reverse complement strand
AGATTTTACGACGGTTAACACGTCTTGTGAATCCCCTAAATATTATTTTAAAATTAGAATTAGTTATAAAAGGCACAGAGAGAAGGTAGAAGAAGATATCTATAGAGAACTGAATGAGGAGGGAGAGGTTTTCCAGAGGCAAGTCAAGAGAAGTATCTTTGTATTGTATTCTTGAAGCATCTAGCATCTTTTATCGTTCTTATAGCGGGTGGAAGAGAGTTCCATAATTGTGCACCATGAACAAAGAACATGCGAGAAGTAGCAATGTATGTAGTCTTTGGTATTATAATATTTAGCACACGCTCGCTTTGCCAAAATTTAAGGTTTTTAAATAAGTATTCTGGTTTTGCAGTATAAACCAACTTGTGTAAAAAAACAAGATTTCTTATCTTAAGAAAGTTATCCAGGGTGTTGTCAAGTATTTGCTTAGAATGAGCTGAAATATGGTCATATTTTCGTTTTGAGAAAATAAAACGAGCTGTAGTATTAAAAGCTTTTTGTATTTTTAGTTTTGATGCATTGTCTACCTTAGAGTATACAACTTCACTGTATATGATTTGAGGAACTATTAGTGTCTTAGCTAGTCGGAGTTTTACATCATTTGGTAATAAATATGCAGTGCGATTTAATTTACTTAATACGTTATATATTTTACAAATCGAGTAGTTTATATGATCAACACAGCTCATCCTTGAATTTACTTTGAAACCAAGGTTAGTCACAACCTGCTCTATCTGTACTTCCACACCATCAAATTTAACAGGGGATAAACAACTTAGGTTGTATTCATTGTTAGATAGGGATATTGCCTTTGTTTTGCCAGAGTTCAGTTTCAAGTTATTTGCTTGTGCCCAACTAGATATACGAGAGAGATCTTCATTTATCCTACAGACTAGGTCTTCTGACAATCCAATGGGTCGCGATAAGTATATTTGGGTATCATCTGCATATAAATGAATTGATACATTGCGGCAGCAATTCACGATGTCGTTTATAA
The DNA here is from genome assembly GCF_001687245.7 of Rhagoletis zephyria. NCBI lineage: Eukaryota > Metazoa > Arthropoda > Insecta > Diptera > Tephritidae > Rhagoletis > Rhagoletis zephyria. Next base: position 1,434 of record NW_016201806.1, on the reverse strand, counting down.
ATATAGAAAAAAGTAATGGACCCAGTATTGACCCCTGAGGTACCCCGGACGCGCCTTAAACTAGAAACCTTTTTCCCACGCTGGACTTGTTGCTGACTATCAGACAGATAACTCTTCATAAGTTTTACTGCAAAAGTGTTGAAACCAAACATCTTTTCCAACTTTAACAGCTATAGTTCATGGTCAACTGTATCAAACGCCTTGGTAAAATCCAGTAGCACCATTAAGGTTAAGTGGTTTTGGTCATATGCCGGACGAATATTTTCAAATATTTTTAACATGGCTGTGGCGCAATTGTGACATGCTCTGAAACCAGATTGGTTTTCAGTTAATAATTTGTTTTCATTTAAGAAGGTGACTAATTGACTCTCCATATACTTTTCAAACACCTTAGATAATACAGGAAGGATGCTTATTGGTCGATAATGCTGTGGCGATTCAGGGTAACTTACTTTCGGCACTGGTATTATGTTTGAAATTTTCCAGCCGCTAGGAAACTGACAGGAGGTGATTGAGAAGTTAATGATTTGTGTGAGGGGAGATATAACAAACGGTGAAATTAGTTTTAAAAACCTCAAGTTCACGCCATCGGAACCCACCGCATTGGACCTAATCGCCACATCAAAATTAAACACACACTGTGGGACTTCAAAGGCATTGCCAATATCCAAGCNTATGTTTGAAATTTTCCAGCCGCTAGGAAACTGACAGGAGGTGATTGAGAAGTTAATGATTTGTGTGAGGGGAGATATAACAAACGGTGAAATTAGTTTTAAAAACCTCAAGTTCACGCCATCGGAACCCACCGCATTGGACCTAATCGCCACATCAAAATTAAACACACACTGTGGGACTTCAAAGGCATTGCCAATATCCAAGCACGCGAACTCATAACTTCTACATCAAGATTACATAATGTTTTTTCCTTATTTCCTACACCAATTGATTTAAGATTTTTCCAAAGAATATCTGTTGGCAAGTCTGGGTTTAGTTTTGTTTTCAAATACGCTTGTTTAGCATTTTTAACCCATAAACTGGCTTTGTTTCTAGCAATCCGGTAGCTTTCCCAACGATATTGCGTTTGATTTCTTTTCCATTCAGAGTATGCCTTGTTGCGAATTCTAATAACATGAAGTACTTCTGATGTAAACCAGGGTTTCGTAGCTGGCAGGGTCTTGACTTTACGAAAAGGAACATATCTGTCAAACAAGAAAGTTACGAGGTTGTTGAAGTAATATAATTTGTCATCTACATTAGAGAAAAACCTGCAAGTGTTCCAATCTAATAGAGCTGCTTCGTTATTGAGTGCTTGTACATTAACATGTTTGAAGTCTCTATACAAAACNTACTTCTGATGTAAACCAGGGTTTCGTAGCTGGCAGGGTCTTGACTTTACGAAAAGGAACATATCTGTCAAACAAGAAAGTTACGAGG
>NW_016201805.1:0-2431 GCF_001687245.7 Rhagoletis zephyria | reverse complement strand
TAATACCTATAAATGTAGATTTTAATATAAAATTGTAAGGTATATGTAAATTTTGCTTGAACATTGTATGTGTTGGCGTATGTTAGGACGAATAATATTAAAATAGCATCTTGGTTGTCATTATATAGGTAAAGCTTTATTTCACAAAACTTTAAGTTAAAAATTAAATTCACAAAAGGATAAAATTCATATTTGGTTCAAAATACATTTGTTAACCACTTTAATCTCATAAGCAGATCGTTGATTTGAGACTTATCCATAATAATNTTTTTTTTTGCAGTTTAATGTTTTCCCACATGTTTTAATATGAACTGAATGTAAATATTAATATTAATTACTATTAATAATATTTATATTAATGTAATATGAATTGAATGTAAATATTTATAGCAAGCTACTATAAAAGTGTCAAAAACCTTTATCCATTTATAGGCGGCATACACAGTGCGTCAGACTGGTGAGTTGGTTTGGATGTGTTTGTGAAAATGATTCAACTGTGTGTAATCGAAGGCGAGTCAACAAGTACACAAATGACTCGCGAGTCGGACGCACCGTGTATGCCACCTACCGGTAAATCGGAACTTCGCATCCTGTAAGTCACTCGCATTTTCATATCAATCGTGCGGTCTGCAACTTTCCGCCAATTTCTCAAAAACTGTGTTGTGAAATTGGAAATAGTCGCGGCAACTTTCCAAATGGTCGTCCATCGTTCCAATCGGCACCAAATGTGTTGCATTATACATGCACTGCTCCAGTGGCGGTCCACTATAATTTTTCCGGCATTTCATCATGTGACCTGGCATCCGGTAGCGTATAATTCGATGAGATCTATTGTAAGGACACAAAAGGAACTCTTCCTCGTCCATTTTATTTGCCTTTAAGCCGGAAAAATAAAGTACTCAAATATTTAATAAACAAAAACCAGAGAAAAGAATCTGACCATCAATGCGCTAGGTATGGGTAACACTGCGGTTCGCCGCGCAATTTCGCTAACACCGTAGCCGGAGTTGCCGCGCCAGCACCAATATATGAAAAGCGCTAGCGCATTAACACCAGAAACACGTGAGGCACACACACAATTCGCCTTAATTCTTTGAAAAATTACACGTGCATACTTTGTTTTTGCTTTTGAGTGGTGAAACTTGTGTATCTGGGCAAATTTAAAGATTTCACTCCAGAATGATGAAAATATCGGGGCAGCTACATACATTCCTAGCAATTAAATTCGGTTGGGCTCAGCGCCCAAAATTAAAAAAATAATAGACATACACCGCTGTATTACACTGTATGACGACGGGTACTGTGGTGACCCTCAGATGGCGCCGTGTTCAAATCAGCACATTGCGCTATTGCGCTTAGTTAGTGCGCTGACCCCACAGGTGGCGCCGGCATTATCGAGCTAGCGCTATAAAAATTGCGTATTACCCATGTCTCCAACGCACTTTTCATTAGTGATGGGCGAGTCCGAGATGTTTTATTCGATGGTTCTCGATGTTTTTTTTCGTAGACGAATTGCCACTCGAAAATAGTCGTGCTTAGATGTCTGTCACACCTTCAGTACGAAGCGCGAAAAAATGGACTTTCAAACAATACATATGTATAATAACTACGAAATAAACAAATAAGCATATACTTGTTGGTTGGTAAACAAATAAATGAGATCAATGATAGTGAATATTGGGAGGACAGACTTCTAGGGATTGTTTTTTAATTTTTATTTTATAAAGACATAAAATTACGTGTTTTAATGTTAAGAATAGTAATTAAACACAAAAACGTTATTTTTAGTAAATTTTTCTTAGGCTGGACACCCAACAATCTCTCAATCAGTATAAATTTGAACTTCCGAACAATACTTTTAGCATTTAAGTTTCGTCGCCTGGCTAAAAGATTGTCGTAGGCGTCATACGTTCGTGCGTAACATACGACAATCTTTTACCCAGGCGACGATTTGTAAGCGATATGTAAATATGTATGTATATTTAAAATAACGCTCGATTAACGATCTCGTCGGCGATAATTTAGTAGACTCGAGACAATCGAAAAACATCTCGATGGCACGGTCAGGCAGCGAGTCGATTATTGACTCGATTGGCGATTCTCGATCGTTGAAACATCTCGGACTCGCCCATCTCTACTTTTTATAAGAAATCAACTGGTTTTGCTTGCAGAGCTGCCAATCAGCAGAAATTTAACATAGAGCGTAATTTAAGTCCCCGCTGGGTTTCCAGTACAGCCATAATAATGCAAGACATTTTGGGGGAAAAGCTCTATCTTGACACATCACTTTTTGCCGGTAATCTACTTAATGGATATACTAAAAATGTAATAGATACGATTTTCGCAATATCGACTCTATTTTCCAAGTGTCTGAATTCAATTATTTTATTGAGCTTGAGGCCGTTTTTTTAATGAAAACTATTGTGGAAAA
>NW_016201804.1:0-2431 GCF_001687245.7 Rhagoletis zephyria | reverse complement strand
TTATCTTCACGATAAACCCAATCTCCCATGAATTTGCATGAGGCATATTCAAAAGAGTTAATATATACTTGTTGATGTCATGATACNCTCAAACAACAAAAATTTTATATGAAATTAAAATGAAGGCAAACTTTAAAAAAGTCTTGGCCAACGAATTGAGAGAACCATTGTACCTTATTATGTTTTTATCATGGATGGCGAAAAAAATTTGTTACTCACATTATGTTTGTATGTACATAAGCGTGGGCCGAAAATCCGCTTTTTTAGAATTTTGATTGGTAATAGCAAAAATATGGTTCATTATGCTTTAAAAAATATCTGTGTGAAATTTGGAATTTTTCGGTCAATATCCTAGGCTCGCCCAAGCCCATCTCATAAAATCCCGTGACCGTTCGGAGGCGACGAAAAATTGTAGTTCTCTCCATTTTTGTAACTTTCCCAGTTTTTTTCACTTTAATATTTAACAACTGCAATTACGTAAGACATCTTCAAATACTGCTTAAGTATTTGGGTATTTAGTACCCAAACTGATGCTTTAAATACAAAAGTACATAAGTAAATACGCCCATCGTTGATACAAACATTGCATGCAATGTATAATCAAAAAAAAAAAACAAGCACAAACAACAAGCGGTGTAAGGGTATTCGATTGACATGTCAACTGCATCAATATTTACATTTTTATTGCACGCAGAGTAAGCAGGATTAATTTGAATGTCTCAGAGAGTAGAGTAAAGGTGTGGGAGAATAAGGATGTATGCACATACATCAGAGAAAAGTTGGAGCAAACAACCAAAGTTAAGTTAAAAATGTAGTCCATACTATGTAGCTAAGTGCTCTATTAAGTAGTGAAATCAGTGGTGTCTAATGATTCATATAAAAAGTATTGTTTTACTGGTACCATTTTCCAAAAAATGGATTTTTCTTACTTAACATCTACTCTTGATTCCCCTTTCGCACACTCTGGGAAATGTTTAGCGACCTTTTCGCGGAATTCGGTAACCAACCCGTGTGGACCTTCTTTTTCTTAATTGGCGCTGTAATCGCCTAAGCGATTTTTTCTGAGTTCAACAAAGCACGCCAGTCGTTTCTCTTCTTTGCCAACTGACGCCAATTGGAAATGACAAGTGACACTTGGCTTTCCATCGCAGGGAGCCTCTGCTACCACCAGGGGTTCCGAGCTGAATACGTTCAGCGCTGGAGCATCGGTGTCCATGTGAGCGATACGACCAAGCCAGCGAGTAACTGCAATTTAATTCGCCGCACTATTTCCATGTCGATGTAAAACTCATACAGTCTATCATGCCATCGTCTGCGGTACTCACTGTCGCCAGTGCAAAAAGGCCCGTAACCGTCTTGAACCGAACCATTCGCTATTTTAATGTCCATCTCTAAAAAACCTACTCAGCATTGGATTCTGTACTGGGATTAGGACCCTCCACATAAATAAAACTACCAACGGAAATGAAAATTGAATCTCAGATGAGATCATTTTCTTTTAATGGTAACACGGCGAGTGCATTAGGGACTACGATTTTAGAGAATTCACCAGAAATGTTCGGAGCATTAATGCTAAAGTTATTCGGTGCGGCTGGTTGATGTTCTCGGGCAAAGGCAGAAGAGACTACCTACCACCTAAGAAATTTGCTAAACGCAGCAATGCAAGACAATCCTGATGCTGATCGACTTGCAGCACTAGGTTTCAGAAAAAAAAAATACATTAAGCTACATAGCTGTCCACGGATGGAAAAAACGATAAGTCAAATCGATCATGTTGTGATAGAGGGAAGAAATTCCAGTGGTGTTGATGTACGCACGCCTCGAAAAGCAAAAATTGAAACTATCTTCTTGTGTCTTCAATATATGAACGTGCAAGACTCCGTGCAGAAAAAATGCTCTTGAAGCAATACAAGGAGCGTCCGATATGCAGTTTACTAGCCACTCGAAATTCAAACCAGTAGTCGGAGGGTTAAACCAGTATCCTGACCCATATGTTCGATAGGGGGTAGTAGGAAATGACTATCAAACTGAAAACTTTAGAACAGTAACGTACGTGTGAGTTTCGTGCTCAAACCGCCTACCGGCGAAATACTTGACGGTAGTACCGGGGGGAAATGCAGAACAGTACGATAAAAGGTTTAGTTCGGGTTAAAGTCCCCCGCTGACGGCTTTCGATGCTTCCCCTTCGCAAAAAAAACATAATCGTACATATGTTATTTTATGAAAAATTCAATGGTAACACTTGAAACTTGTAGCTTTTAGCCAATGTTAACACTAGAACACTTCACGCACGCAATCACTTACATATGTACAGATAGATATATGTACCTATGCATTTTTTCAAAGGCACATTCAAGCGTAATGCATATGCAATCATATGCAATGTACTAAGGTATATATTTTTGTGAATATATGTAGGTATGTATATTTA
>NW_016201803.1:0-2431 GCF_001687245.7 Rhagoletis zephyria | reverse complement strand
AATTAATATACCCTTGTGCACAAGTGCGCTCGGGTATAAAAAGAAATCAAAAATGCAAAAGTCAGAAAAGAAGAAAACAAAACTCAGGTGAGTGAAATGTTGCAATGTTGACTTGAGTAGGCTCTTACCCAACAGAGAAAGGCTGAGCTACTGAAATGAGTTTTTAGTTATAGTATTTCGTTAAATGTGATTGGAAAAGGCGACCATATAATTTTTTTTTTAATTCTACTAATCCTTATACATAGTTACAAAAAATACAAAAAAAAAAATTGAAATATTCTCTTCAATACCTTTGAAACTTGTTAGTGGAAAAACTCATTAGCCCTTTGCATGAAAAAGTGACTTGTACTTCAAGTAGTTCCTTTTTGCTTAGTGGTGGCTCGTACATCAAAACTAGTAAATTTTCTTGCCCATCATATGGGCCTCTACGCCTATGCAAACGAGTATGTGTGGCTGTCTTCAATATGTAGAAGAAATGATTTTTACCACCCTTCTTTAGCTTTTGCCACAGTGGAATTGTGTTCCAGTTTTTACGGTCACAGCTTCGAATTTCCTTCGCAGTTACATAGTTTACTCTAATTTTGCGAAGTAACGAAGCTCTTATAGAAAACATTTGCACTCTGCGTAGATTGGCAACATCAGGCAGCGTGAATTCCTTTGAAGTCATTGTTTTGAGGCTTATAAATATTTATATACGCATACATATGGGTTGTGTTGCTTTCGGTTTCTTTTGTTTTCTAACCTTTTTCTTTTACCTTGTTTCCATTGTTGCGAAGGTGCGAGTAATTTGCCCAGTTATGAATGCAACTGCCTCAACGCATGNTGTGTTCCAGTTTTTACGGTCACAGCTTCGAATTTCCTTCGCAGTTACATAGTTTACTCTAATTTTGCGAAGTAACGAAGCTCTTATAGAAAACATTTGCACTCTGCGTAGATTGGCAACATCAGGCAGCGTGAATTCCTTTGAAGTCATTGTTTTGAGGCTTATAAATATTTATATACGCATACATATGGGTTGTGTTGCTTTCGGTTTCTTTTGTTTTCTAACCTTTTTCTTTTACCTTGTTTCCATTGTTGCGAAGGTGCGAGTAATTTGCCCAGTTATGAATGCAACTGCCTCAACGCATGGATTTGTGCTCTTCGTTGCCCATGTGAATAGCGTAGGTACTTGACTGAGATTTGCTCGCTGGCTGTTTAGAAGTCATATACGTTTAGCATACTTTTAGAAAATTGAAAGCATTCTTTATTTATGTGCTTTGTTCTGTTAGGTATATCTGCTTTTAAAAGCATCGATTCTGCGTAATCAGTTTATGGTTTTGGCGAAGTTCTTTCTTAGCAAAAGTACACCCGGAGGCACTCGGATTTAGAACACACTTTTACTATTATCTTTGGATGTCCCTTGGACTAGGAGTAGAGCCTCGGTAATTCTGACTGCTAGTACGAAACGGAACGAAAAACACTTCGCCAAGAACTGAAACTCGTTTCCGAACGGTCCGAAAAACGGTACCAGAAAAGCCGTGATTCGATTCCAAAATACCCGAAAACGGTTCCGAAAAGCTGAAACTCGATTCTAAATACTTATTCCGAAAAACGGTTCTAGAAGAACTGAAACTCAATTTCAAAAGACCCAAAAAACGGTTCTGGAAAAGCCTTAACTCGATTCCAAATATTCCGAATAACCGAAAAAATAAATCCAAAACCTAAAAAACCATTTAAAAAGAATTGAAAACGGTTCCTATAGAAACGAAAATCGGCCCGAAGCGCACGATATCAGCCCAAAATTCGATTTAGATAGTATGTATTATAGCGTTCTGAGTTAACGCAGCAAATTTTGTTCGCTTCGAGCCGCCATATCCCAATCCGACCGACTTACATCAACTTTGTTGTTTTGGATGCTATCGACTTGAAATTCGGAATTATGGAGTTCTGAGTTGACCTACCAAAGTTTGTTCGGGTCTTGTATCAAAGGTACAGACGCTATGCCATTGGGTTAAAAAAACAGTCGTCCTGCGTGTTCTTTCAAAATAACATTACACGGTGGCGGTGAGGATCTGCTTATTAGAACAAATGGGTACAAAATAAATAAATTGTCGACTATTCAAAGACAATATAAAAGGTAAAACAAGGTGACGATTTTTCAAAACTTGCGCATTCACCGAAGCCTAAATGATAATTAAAATTCATTTGAAAGTTCTGGTGTAAGCCAAAGAAAAAAAAAACAAATAATCACATTTGCTGGTGGAATTTGTAACCACAGGCGACATTAAAGAACCATCGTGCAAGATGGGCTCTCCGCAAAAAAAAACATAGGGTTTCCTGTGATATAGGATGTAGACTTGGTGAGCTTGAAACATGTAATACTTGGTAATATTTAAGTAATTTCAACCAGAGTACGAAAATAAACTGTACAAAACAATTCCCATTTGCTCAT
>NW_016201801.1:0-2432 GCF_001687245.7 Rhagoletis zephyria | reverse complement strand
AATATTCTTTCCCACTTCGAAAAAAAATTGGGAAGAATGTCTAGAGCACTTCTTCTTACGGTTTATGAAAGAACATGCTTCGTTTAAGTAGTTTAAAAAAGTGGGAAAAACTGCGCGGTTCTTGATCCTGATTATGTTGATATCGTCGGCATATGCCTCATAGAAGATGGTCAGAACCCTGATCCTCTTGTAGATTGGGCTGAGCGCACTTAAATTACGATAGGTATGCGTGCGTTTGTCTAAACATATTCTGATAAGAAGACGAATTTCGTTACGATAAAGCAACGCTAAATACAAATAGGTTTCGTTATCATTGAACAATGGTTTGCACATAATAGTATATGTATGTAATTCCGCAGTTCCGTTTGCTAGGCATTCGAAGTCTAAATCTTCTTAAGCCGCCATTTTCGACGGCTATTCCTTAGGCCCAAAAAAGATTTTTATTTTCCTACATAACTCGAAGCGGCTTACCCTAATACTCGTAAGTATATATTTGTGCATATAAAACGCATTTGACAAGAATTAATAGNTGTAGTTATTTGTTTTTGTGCCAAGGAGTCAGCACAATCAAGGTAATTCTACAAATTCATCAGTAAATAATACATTGGCCTGAATACGCTTGTGGAAAAACATCTTCTCCTTCCTCATAACAAATGCCAATTCCTATTTTACTGACGTTTAATATAAGTAAATATGTATAGTATGTACATATGTAAATACAAATGTTATTAGTTTCCATATTTATACATACATGCATACGTATGTATAGTATTTGTATGTACAAAACATACAGGGCCGGATTTACCTAAAATGCCGCCCTGTGCCAGTAAAAAATGCCGCCTTTTATCTTTAACCTACATGAAATATAAATAAATCTTTTCACAACTGAAATAAGTAAATGCGAAACATTTGGTTAAATTCATTCAATGTTTAATTGTAAGATAATAATCATATTTACATATTCTTATACATATGATAGTACAACTAAAAATTAATAACACTTGTGAGTTCTTACACATATTCTTAAATGCAAACATGTCTGACTTTTTTCCGCAAGCTGATCGATCAAATCTTCACATTCCAAGAGTTAGAGTAAATCCGACTCAATGCGGGGGTAGGCATGCTCGCGGATTATTAAATATATGTTTTTCAACTTTCCGAAAGCTACCGCTACATGGTAAGCCGGGGTGTATAAATTTTGAGTAAATTAGCGTCCTTAAATTTCGAAATATTGAAGTTCCAAGCATTTCTGAACTTTACCGTTATATGAAAAGCGGCCGTACTTTTAGTCCGATTTCAAATCATTTTCAACGTTTCATACCGAGTTTGGTACAAATTGGTATAACGGCTACCGAGATACATATATGGGCGGTGCCACGCCCATATTCCAAAATTTTATCATAAATTATATCTTGGTGAAGAATTGTTGCAAGCATCAATTTTGAATAAATTAGCTTTAATATTTACTGATTTATCGAATATTTCGTATTTCTCTAAAATACCGTTATATGGGATGTGGGCGTTGGTCTTGTCCGATTTTAAAAAATTTCGGTCGCCAAGGCCAAAACCTGTGCCAAGTTTGGAAGAAATTGGTGCAGCGGTTAGCAAGATATACACATGTAACCATCAGTGGGCGTGGCTAAGCCCATTTTCCAAAAATGTATAATATTCTTATTTTTCGTCCAAAATTTATTGTAAACATCAATGTTTAGTGAATAATCTTTAGTAGTTACTAAAATATCGCAGTGTTCGTATTTCTGAAAATTACCGTGATATGGAAGGTAGGCGTGGTTATTGTCCGATTTTGCCCATTTTCAATACCATCCGTCCTACGCCCGAAGGAATTGCACGTACCAAGTTTCGTTAAGATATCTCAACTTTTACTCGAGTTAGCAAAGTTATGATACCCGTGGGAACAAGTGTGCTCGGGTATAAAAACGAAAGAAGCGTCGCAAAATGCACGAAGATTTTAGAAGACTTTTTTAAAAGAGAATGTGCAAAAAAAGCAGGGTGAGAAGTCGTCGTGTAAATTTGCTCATAGTTGAGCGTAAATACTTACTGGCCTTTTTCAAACATGAAAATTATCGGTCTGCGCTACACTTCGTCGCAGCTGATGTGATGAATATTCTATATGATATCTCCTCGTTTGTCCGTAAGAGTTTCAAAAGATCGGATGGAGAATTACGGTCCAACTTTTTTTCAGAGTAATGCGCGTGGAAGTGCACAAATTCGTCATCCACTAAAGATCCTAGGTCCGACTTATACATTTTTCTTAAACGTACTGATCTTTTACGAATTTCACTGATATTTAAATTGCTGAATTCAGTAATGACTAATTTTTCGTGAATCATTTCATATGCCTCACATCTTTTCCGCATTTCAAAATCGAGGTTGTCAAGAATGACGTTGAAAGAGTTTACTCGAAAATTACG
>NW_016201800.1:0-2432 GCF_001687245.7 Rhagoletis zephyria | reverse complement strand
TATATATATATATATTTTTTTTTATATGAGAGTTGAAGTCGGTTTTCTTTTGCTAAAAATTACTTGTTGACCTTTATTTTACTGACATGAGAATGGTACATTAGGGTTATAAGAAGTGAGATCTGGAGGTTAAGTACTGGAAGCGGTTACTTAAAGTCAATGAACTTCAGTTACAGCTTTTTCTGGTACGGTCTAATGTGCATATATGTATGCATGTGTGTGGTATGTTTGTGGAAGGCATGTATAAAATTGAATAAACAAATATGGTTACACAAATATGTAGCATGTTTCATGTGTTCCATTGCTTGTGTTGGTTTGATGATTAAATACAAATGCCAGACACGTCGTCAAAGGCTTTGGCTTTGGCTGCATTGCAATATTCACCAAAACGGCGCGACGTGAATAAATAAGCAAATGTTTGCTTGTGGCTTGAAGGGTGGGAGGTGTGATTGCGCGAGTAAGTATGTATGTACACACTCAAAAGAAATAGATTAAATAGCAATCATTAAGAAATGGCCGCAATAGATTACGCCAAAAGTGCCATTTTTCATGGGAAGAATGTCGAAGATGCTTTTAGGCAAAATATTTTCCAATCATCGAGTTGTTTCCGTTTAGCAATTTTTCCTCCAATAACTAGGTTTAAAATACGTGACGAGTCGAGAAATATATCAACTGATTTCAAAACTTGCTTATGCTGTCCCTAATATGAAGATTTTGATTAAAATATGAAAATATGTTGGGCTTATTCTGCTGATTTGCAGTGTTTGTATTTAATTTACTTAAAATTTATTTTTCTTAATCAATCCTTAAAGTACCTGCACTCCTTCACAAACAAACATATACATAAAATATGCTTCCTTATATACTGTTTTCGTTTACACCCCTAGCGGGATAATCTATTTTAATATTACAATTGGTTTTCTGGAAGTGTTTGTTGGCTTTCGGTCAGAAAATGAGTTCTTAGTAGGAGGATATGCAAGGCAATCATATGCGACAGTTAAGGCTTAGACTTATGACTAATGTTTTTGATCAACCTTCAATTAAAATATATATAAAGGAGTTATTTTATTACGAAACGAGGGCTATTATTAGTCTTTGGGGTAGCGAGTTTAATAGTTGATTTAACTTTATTCAATGAAATGCGTACTTATTCACGAATCAATCAAAGTTGGATGGAGGGTTAGTTTTGAGGTTAGTAGTATATATAATTTATGAGAAGCTCATAAAAGAAGCAGCTGACAGGATGTTTGCAAATGCGGTAACTTTCAAGCACTTAATCGCAGGGCATGGCGGCAAATAAGGCACTTGGATCATAGACGATATGCGCGGATCAGAAAACTTCGCTAATAAGCTCATATGAATTCATAGTCATAGATATATTTAAAGAGGTGGAAGAACTAAGAAGACAGGGCACTTTTGACAAGTCCAAGCCTGCGAAAGTGACTGAAGAGCAAGTCAACTTCCAAATAAAAAATAATTTGTATTGCAACGCAAGCACGATTTTCGAGTTTGCGCTGGACAAATCAAATAACGAATAAATTAAATATATAAAAATGTTATTTTCTTTTGTGCAAATTTATTTTAACTTTTCATATAATCCCTAAAAATAAATTTCAAATATCAAGACTAAAAAAAAAAATTGTGCTCGCTACCAGGGTTTGGAAAATATAATAAAAAAAATTGCTAAAATTCAAAAAAAATTTCTTTTTTTAAAATTTTCTTGCCCTGCGTACAAAATTAGGGTCAAAACATTGTCGAATTTTCAGCAATTTTTAAAACAAATTAAAATGTTTTCAATCCCTAGTATGGGCCCACATATAATTTGTTTAAAATTTTTGAATTTTTTTTGCCCTGCGTACAAAAGCAAGGTACGACCCATACAAAAAAAAAATGTTGATATTATTAAGGACCACCCTAATGTTCATATATTTATTTTCTGACCAAGAATTTCCAACTAATTTGCATATTATAATAATCGCAGAAACTATTTATTACGCGTTTGGTTTGTTTGAATACCGTTATTACGCTTCTACGTAGCTGCTTACTTGTAGTTCGCTATCAGCTAATTGATTGACGGCCAAAGTATTTTCCGCGTAATTTTTTTTTTTAGCAATAACAGCTTAGAGCGGTAGCGATTTTCATTTCAGACCACCTGTCACTCTTGATTTGTCAGTATTATNTTTTTTCCGAGCTTGGCTTTTATTGCACCGCTGCAAATGGTCAGTTATGTAGAGTAATTCCTTTTTGCTAGCAATATGACAAACGTCAATATGTCAACACTGCAGGCTAAAAGTGCAATATATGTAAATACATACATATTCTGTGAAGTTATTGGCTTTTATAATTATGAATATCTGTGCGTTAATGCCAAAATAGGTGTCACAAGTTATTATTTTAATTTAAAATATTAAATCTGATTGCACTGCCAGCTA
>NW_016201799.1:802-2438 GCF_001687245.7 Rhagoletis zephyria | reverse complement strand
AATGATTTTGCGGCTCATTTCAAAGAAAATTTATGACTACCTTCAAAATATATTTGGCTACCGTTTGGCTTGGACCCACACCGACAATACCTGCTTATACTGAAAAGCAAAGCCATAAAAAAAGTTAACAACAACAAAATTATAATAAAAAACGAAATATTTGAGAAGAATAAGCAGATTAACTGGAATATTTAATAGGAAATAACAAATTAGCTGTACTCTTTCGCATCGCAGCGTGAATATGTGATTTGGATTAGCGAGTTGTGGGACTTCTAAGTGGGTTTCGATTTAATTAGATTTTTGTATTTTTTTTTTATTTCGTTTTTTTTTTTTTTTAATAAAGTTAGCATTGATTAACGATTTCTGTCCGTAGATCGATGAGACAAATGTATAAAACGTTGAAATTATTTAAAATTTTAATTTACTTTTATTGAAAGCTGTGGATTTTCTAAGTCTCTCGGTCATTACCATGGGCAAATTTTTTATGCCGCTATCCATAGGAAAGAATATTTGTTAGGGAAGTTTCTTTAATTATCGGCTGCTGGATTTTTAAATATACGTTTGAATGCATGTACGTATGTATGTATGTAAATTAGGGTGGTAACATTTTTTTCAGCCAGAACTGAAAAATTTCGATAATTAGGACACTCGTATTTTTTTATTTTTCATTCGGTTAGAATGCTATAAAATCATAAAAAAATTATATATTTTGACCGAATAGAAATATTTACATTCTGAAATATTCAAACAATAAAATTGTTATGCCTATTTAACTTTAAAATTTTACTTACTTCTTCTTAACTTCTTAATAACGATAATCTGTTCCCTTATACACGGAGAGAAGCTTTTTACTTAAAGTTGGATAAATCTATTCTTGGTCGCGAAATAGTAAATAGCTCATGAAATATTAAAATTTTCTTTAGTTTTCACTGAATTTAAGGAAACCACTTTACTGAAAATACGAAAACGGGTTTCTTGTTTACAAACAGCAACAAAACCGATTGAGAAAAAAAAATAAAAAAATAAAATAAAATAAATAAGAAAGCTCTTTTTCTATTTTACTAATAACTTTAAATTACAAATTTTAAAATCTGGTTCTGAGTTCACAGTTTCGAATCCGCTTGGTGGAGGCTAAGGTAAAGCAAGTCAGTTATTTTAATTCAAATATAAATTCCAAATTTTAAATACTCAAATACCAAAAAAATTAAATGATACATTTTTTCTTTTTAAAATACAATTAAAAATTACAATAAAAAAATAAATAAAAAAATAAAAAATATTAAAAAAAAATCCCTTGCTCCATTACGAGTTTGAGTGCCCCTATCAAATGACATACTTATTTCTTTCACGGGGGATGAAATAATTTATTATATAACTTTCAAGAAAAATTATCGTGATTTGAACAAACGCTTTCTTATTTATTGTATTGTGTATATCTAGACCAAATCAAGAAAATATATTCTTGTTTATTTTCAAATTATATTTCTTAGATTTTTTATAATAAGAATTTGTTTCCTAAAAACAAGACTCGATTGTCTTGCTTCCGCTTTGGTTTAAGGAAAACATTCTCTCCGTGCAGTAAAAGGCATTGCGCATACAGATTTAACAAAAAAAAACACCATGTCAACGATTATTT
>NW_016201799.1:0-792 GCF_001687245.7 Rhagoletis zephyria | reverse complement strand
CAATTTGGAATGATACCTTTAGAGTATTTTTTCAAATCCACTCCTTTCCTGCTTTTATTTTTAATATTTAATAAACATCGCAACAGCTTATCGACGTACATATTTGCGTAGATTTTTCTACAAAAAATTTTAAATTCCTTACACAGACATACTTTTCATTGATTTCGAAAAAAAAAATTATCAAAACGCATTCAATGCGTCTCGTCGTTTAAAACCGTTTAACTGTAATTTGAGCATCATTTAGCACTTGAGATATTCAGACAAAATTTTTCTTTTCTTTTTTTTTTTTTGAAGTCTCTAGGGCCACACTTAATCATCATTAAGTAATTTGGACTTATCTTCACTAAAAACCATTTCAACATTCTCAATGCGACATATGGTCGCTCATGGTAATTTGTTGTTATACACCCAACATGTCATACACAAATACACCCATACCGAAGAAGGATAATTGTGGTGGTGGCATATCTTCTACGTCCTTCTTTGCTGGCTGATATCACTTAAGCTACATATTTAGGAAACCGGCGTAAATCAATTTCTTATATTGTAGGCTGGTTTGTTTTGGTTGAAAATGACATACATACATATTTATATGCACATACATACATACATACATACATATGTACATACTAACATTTAGTCAGCGTAAATTGTGCGTAGAGAAAGTGATATTTGATACTTAGAGGAATTTGGTGCGTGTAGAAATTATGAACTATGTATGTATGTATGTATGTATGTATGTAATATGTTCACTTGGTTTTATGACCATTTCGATCAGCGTCTTGTGGGCAC
>NW_016201798.1:0-2432 GCF_001687245.7 Rhagoletis zephyria | reverse complement strand
TTGCAGATGATTCCGCCCTGGCGCTGGTGATGCACACCGCCCACGATGAGGGCCCGGTGAAGCGCGACGAGACGGAGATCTTCGTGCCGGGCAAGGGCGAACTCCGATCGACGCAGCCCGAGCCGCCGCAGTAGCAGCAGTGATAGATGATGTCTTTGGGCTCCTCGATAATTGTTGTTGTGTTGATATGCTTTTGCTCGCATGTCTTGCAGCTGCTGTTGATGATTCATTTCAGAGGTGTGGCAGCAGCAGCAGCAGCGGCGGTTCGATTTCAATAATATAATGATGATAATCCTCCTTTTTCGGTGTTTCCTTTGGTGTTGTTGTTGTTGCTGCTGCTGCTGCTGCCGCCGAGGATGAAGCGTTTTTGAGGCGCTGCCAGTTTAATATACAAGAGACAGAGTAAAGGCAAAAGTTAAGTGTAAAGATAAAGCAGTAAAGGTAGTAATAATAAGGCAGAAATCATTGAGGATGCGAAGGAGGTCGCAGGAAAAGCAGAAGGTGAACAAGTGAACACAACAAGCTCCCAAAGAGCTCACATCAGGTTTTTTTACTTGACCTTCGAGGGAGTGCGCTCCGTCTTCTCCAGCGGAACTTTGCCTGAATTGGCCTTCGCAGCTGCTGGCCCCTTTGAGCCAACCGCCCCAGGAACGCTGCTCTTCGGAGCTCCGCCAGCGGGGCTGGGAGTTCCGGTATCGGTGGTGCCGGTACCGGTATTACCGGTGGCCGGAGTGGTTGTGGTGGGTGTTTTTCCGCTGCCGGCCGCCGCCGCCATCCCCGGGCTCTTCTCTGCCTGCTTGCGCTTCTGCACCACCACCCAGCCGATGATGGCCAGCACGAGGACGACCACCACGAAGATGACGATGGCGGCGCTGATCAGGCCCATGCTGTTCTCCTCGCCACCTGGCGTGCTCAGGGTAATCACCTCGGGAAGCGGGGAGCCACCGCCGCCGGCGGGCTGTAGAGAGCTCATCCTGGGGAGTTAAACCGAGAGAAAGAGTGACAAGGTGAAGATGATAGTGATGATGAAGCTGTGTTTGGCGAAGTAGCAGCAGCAAGTGTGAAGGACACGTCAGAGCAGCAAACACACAAATGTTGAGATTTTCAAGTTGAGAAGAAAGTGTTCTGTCTTTATAGTCGAAAGCAGAGTGTGAAAAGAGAAATCGAACTTCTATTTCTTTTGTTTGTTGTCTGGGGAAAAAGTTATAATTCTGAGTACTTTGATGATTGATCTCTTGAAGCGCCTGAAGAGATTTTCTACTGCAGATTTTATTGCATTTTATTCACTTACTTGAAGAGAGGGTACAGTAGCAGAAATAATTTGTGATTATTTGGAGAGTAGAAGTAGCAGTAGTTGACAGTCCTCACTACCGCCTGATGAACGGCATTCGTAATGTTGGTAGTGTGTGGAGAGATGTTACTAGCAGTAAAATTGCATAGTTTTAACAGCTTCAGACGAAATAGAAATCAAAAGAGAGCGTTGAGTGGTTTAGAAAGGATAAAAGTGTGGAGTAGAGTGGCGACGAGAGAGAATCCAGGGTTCGTTCGTTTGTAATTGTTGTTGTAATTGCTGGTGGTGGTGTTCTACTTGCCGAGATTGTTCACTTCTCTCCCACACGGCTCAGCCGGCTCATTCCACCGCCGTCGCCATTTCGCTGACCAGCAGCGGCATTTCGAAGCCGTGCGTGTAGTGAAGCAGCAGCATGTTATCCCTCACCTTGTACGCAAACGGGTAGAGACCGGTCAGCTGGTCCATGTTGAAGCGCTTGTGCAGGGGCAGGAACTCGCCATCCTCACGCTGCACGAACATGGTGAAGGGAAAGGTCCAGACGGGGCGGCCGTCCTGGCGCTGCTCGCCCATTTTCGCGCAGAGGTAGTTGGCGACGTGGCCGACGATGCAGGCCTTCTTCGGGACGTTCACGAGGAAGCAGAGCTCCTTGACCGGCCGGGCGGAGAGCAGCTCAGAGCGGTACATCATCTGGCGGAGGGGCACCAGCAGCAGGAAGATGCCGTCGGCGGGCATCAGGGCCACCAGGCCGCTGCCGCTCAGGACACCGTCGGTGGTGGCAGTTTCCTCCTCCTGAGCTTCTTCTGGAGGATTATCTTGGTGATCAGTCTCCAATCCAGATGAGTCTTCTTCTTCGTCGCCGCCGGGGCTCGCGTACCGCGGCTTGCTCAGTTCAGTCATGATGCTTCTTGATGCTCTTGATGGAGGATTTCTTTGGAATCGAAAGAGAAAGGATCGAATCTTGAAGCTGGGTTTCGATTTGCCCGAGAACGTGTGAGTGTGTCAAAAGGCAAACGTNTGAAGCTGGGTTTCGATTTGCCCGAGAACGTGTGAGTGTGTCAAAAGGCAAACGTGGAATGAGAGAGAGAGCGAGCAAAAAAACAATGGCCGATCAGTGACACGTCCTCTACGACGGAGTCTACCA
>NW_016201797.1:1835-2432 GCF_001687245.7 Rhagoletis zephyria | reverse complement strand
GCTTTCAGACATTATATCGAAATACTATTTTATACAATAATTAATAACAATCAAACAATTTCCTTCTTTACATAAAAATTTTAAGTATGTATACTATTTGTAGTAAAAGTTTTTATTCATATATAAATTGCACTGCCTTTCATTTTTAGTAATTTGATGTGGGTTTCCTTAAAATGAATGGTGTTTAGTAAGGGTTCCATCATCTTAAAAGTTTAAGAACCCCTGACATATAAAAATGAATTGCTGTTTAAGAATGGCTCAACGGATTTGCACCATCTTTATTTCTTTTTTTTCTCTCTGTCTGTAGAAGATTTGTAAGGAAAAAATTTTAAAGCTGGTGTTGACAGATATATGAAATATCAAAAAAAAAATTAAATTTAAAAACGCCGCAATAATTATATTTAGCTGAGAATGCATAAAAAATTTAATTAAAAAATTAATAGGGCTNTACCCCTGACATATAAAAATGAATTGCTGTTCGTGTGTTATCGCAAAATTTAAGAATGGCTCAACGGATTTGCATCGTCTTTATTTCTTTTTGTTTCTCTCTGTCTGTAGAAGATTTGTAAGGAGGGGAGGGGGGGGGGGGGGGGGGGG
>NW_016201797.1:0-1758 GCF_001687245.7 Rhagoletis zephyria | reverse complement strand
ATAAAATAACACTAGTTCACTTCTGAAACTGCTTTTTAATGTCCAAGTAATGGGAATTATTGTGTATGGTGTTATTGCATGCTGCATCCCACCCATAGTGGAATTTACCAGGTGCCACTGCTTTATTTGAAAATTTACCTATAAAATGTGACTATGAGGCAGCCGAATGTCAGAAAATAAAGCGAGAAAGCCGTTTTATTGCTTCATCTGTTTATTGCGACATGGTTCCATGTAAACATTTTAAGGTTTTCCAGCAATATTTTTAACATTTTAAAAAGCATGCAGAAAAAATTCATAGAAAAGCGCTATGTCCAATATGCGTAGCAGTTTTTGAAGACGATGCTTTTCCTATATTTTGTTAGACTTTTGATAAGTAAAAATATTTTGTGAATATTATATCACATTTTTTGTTTAATTCAAGGCCTATCAAACAGGTTTAGAGGCTTTGAGCAAAAACAACATTTGCTGTATTTTGTTGTTGCTTCTGGTATCGAAGGTGCCAAAAACTGTTCTGATTTTTTTCTTCTACATCAAAGCGTGCCATGCGAAATACGAAAAAGGTAAAAGATTTAAATTGAAAAAATGAAAATTGTTGCAACTTTCTTTCTTAGTAAATTGGTTCGCTTCTCGAAGCATTGATCCACCATCCTGTGCCAGGCCCAGTAATCAGCGGTTGTGCTGCTTAGTTGGGCGAGCCTTCCAAAAGCTGCTATTTAATCGCTGGTTTTGTATGGAAAATGTTTCACATGCAAATAGATTTTAACAATTTAGAATTTTTGTGAGAAGAAATGTAAAATATTTGACATTTTCGAGAACAAATAATTTGAAAAAAATCAAATCAGCTGCTATACTGACATTACCGGTTCAATGTGCCTTGGTTTAATTGTATTTTTGGAATAAAAAAAGTTCTTTTTCCTTCTGTCAGTAAACTGTTTTTTTTTTTACAAGTAGTATAAATAAGCAATGGGAAATAAGGCAAAATTTGTTTTATTTCCAACCTTTATTGGAAATAAAGCAAAACTCAGATTTTGGTATTATTTCCCATTTAAAAGTGAAATAAAGCAAATTTTGCGTTATTGCCGTTAGTGTTATTTCACATAAAAAATTGCATAAAAAATTAAANTGTTATTTCACATAAAAAATTGCATAAAAAATTAAATAAAACAAGTAAGAAAGTCTAAGTTCGGGCGGAGTATTCCCGGCGCAAGTATTAAAGATATGTTTTCCACCTTGCCGAAAGCTACCGCTACATGATAAGCTGGGGTGTATACATTTTAAGTAAACTAGCGTCCTTAAATTTCGACATATTGAAATTTCAAGCATTTCTGAAATTTATTGTTATATGAAAAGCGGCCGTAATTTAAGACCGATTTCAACAATTTTCAACAGTTTGCTTTTATGTGGCAAGCACAATAACCATACCGAGTTTGGTTCAAATTGCTAGCACGGTTAGCGAGATACATATATGTAATCACAAGTGGGCGGTGCCACGCCCATTTTCCAAAATTTTATCATAAACGTATTTCTTGGTAAAGAATTGTTGCAACCATCAATTTTGAATAAATTAGCTTTGATATTTACTGATTTATCGAAGATTTTGTATATCTCGAAATTACCGTTATATGGAATGTGGGCGTGATTATTGTCCGATTTTAAAAAGTTTCGGCCATTTGGTATGCTGTACCAGGACCAACAACTGTGCCAAGTTTGGAAGAAATTGGTGCAGCGGTTACCAAGATATACACATGTAACCATAAG
>NW_016201796.1:0-2432 GCF_001687245.7 Rhagoletis zephyria | reverse complement strand
CAGCCAATGCAAACGGTTGTGCACACTGCAGCTCACACTCCAGCTCACATTCCGGAGCACGCTCCAGCGCCCACTGCAGCACCACCGCAAACTCCAGTGCAGGCTGCAGTGCCGGCAGTGCCAGAGCAGCCACCAGCTGTGCAGGCNGCAGGCCACTGCTCCGGAACCGGCCGGACAGACTACGCCAACTGAGCAGCGACCGGCTGAGAATCCGCCGGCCGAAACCACGGCGGCAGGACATAACACAGCACATAATGCTGCTCCCCATCAAACTGCGGCTCCTAACCAGGGACTAATGCCGACGCTGATAAATGATTCTGAGATGAATTCAGAAGAGGCAATTCGTCGTCCGGTTCGACCAAGAAATGCCTAAGCAGCAAGAAAGCAGTATTAGAAAGATTGGGGACAAAAAAAGGCCAAAGCAGTGGAAATCAGCAAAAAGTTGGAAAAGAAGCAGCAGTAGTGGTGGCAACGTTTCCTCTCACACCCCTTTACACCCACTATTCGTGCACTTGCAACAGCTACATTTTTGTTTCATTTTTGCTACTTTTTGTCAAATGCATCTTTTCTGAATGTTTTGCTAATTTGTCAAACACTTTTTGCATTTGTTTTATTTTAAAAATTTGTAAACATTTATTGTTTTAAAACAGATAAACTTATGTATTCTTTTGCAAAACGTTATTTTTAAATTTTGCATTTAGTTTTTGGTAATTTAAAAAAACTATTTTTGGTTTAAATTAGTGCAAAAATACAAAATAGATTGTTTTTAAAACAAAAAAATGTAATGAATTGAAAACGTTACTCAAATCAAACTAGATTTTGGCGTTTGCACTGTATTTTCAACTGTCTAAAAGCGACTGTTGTCAAGTGATCATTATTCAAATATGGAAATAAATGACGAAAATCGGCAACAACACAAATTTGCAAAAATCATTCATTATTTTGTGTTTTACCATCTTGTCAATCAAACAGTAACTGAACCGTACTACAAAATACAAAATTTTTAGCAAAATCTATAAATGNAATGACGAAAATCGGCAACAACACAAATTTGCAAAAATCATTCATTATTTTGTGTTTTACCATCTTGTCAATCAAACAGTAACTGAACCGTACTACAAAATACAAAATTTTTAGCAAAATCTATAAATGTTTTTAATTTTAAAATGTCACAAAAAGTCATGATAAAAATTGCCAATAAAAATTTGACAAAAAAGAAAACCGTTGCATAAAACTAAAAAATGGATTTTTAAACAGAAAGTTGTGATTTTTAAGCAATTTTTTACAACATTCATTTAAAAATTTATTAATCTTTTTGAATTGACAATTTAAAAATTTAAACACGATCAGACGCAAAGCAATGGCTTTTGCCACCTCTTTATCAGGCCTTCACCTTCAAGTGAAACACCTTCTCCGAAACGTCTATTTCACCCTGTACTACTACCAGCAGATAGTTGATCAGTACGGCATCTACCACAACCGAAAGGCGTTCAGAAAATTGCGCCAAAAACTCGCTGAGTACTGCCTTCATCAGTACCGTCAGACAGTCCAAAAGGCAAAAATGTCACCACTTGCTCAGCAATCAACCTACCCTGGCCGAGTCTCTCCCAGCCCTCCGCCACACCTTCTCGCCATGAAGGTCTTCATGCTGACCGTGCTCACTCGCTGTCTGCTCATTGCCCTTCTTCCCCAGTTGGTGGCCGCCAGTGCGGAGCAACGCATCACCCTTGGAACTGCCCTCTGGGGCCCTGAGGAGTTCCGCTACCTGGAGACGGCCGTCGCCCTCTGGTCGGCCATTGTCTGCTGCACTCTACAGTTCACGTTGAGCAGCAATCCGCTGAACTACCAGTCGCTGGCACTCTTCCGAATGAACGACGGAGCTGGTGATGACAACACCATCACCAAGTTTCACTGCTTTCACTACGCCAACTTTGGCCTAAGGAAGGAGCAGTTTGCCTGCTTTGCCGCCTTTCGCAGCAGAGCCCTGCTAGCGTACCACGCCATCATAGGCGGCATTCTCTCGCTGGCACCGGTGGTCCTGTTTGGCCTTTGCCGCCAGAGTGGCATGCTCAGCAGTCACCCTCTGCTGAGCGCCTTCTGGTCCACCGTCCTGGCACTGGTCGCTGTCTGCATCTGCACGGTAATCTACGGCAATCTGGTGGCCTTCACCGTCGTCGCCCGGTACCTGGTGCTGAAGCAGATGACCATTGCCCGTCAGCTGACAAACTGCCTTCTTCAGCTGGGCTCTAATCAAGTCAGTCGTTTGGGTGCAACATCAGTTCTCTGGGATCGCCTTATTCCGCTTAGCACTCACCATGCTCACCTGTACGAGGAATTGTACGACTACTGCGCTGGGCTGTGGAGCTCCTACCTTAGCTTCGTCTTTGCCTTCTACATCATCATCATCGCCTTCCTGCTGTACATTGTCCTGC
>NW_016201795.1:0-2432 GCF_001687245.7 Rhagoletis zephyria | reverse complement strand
AAAATCGAAAAATATTGGATAACAAAATTGATAATTAACCGATAATAAAATAGATAACAAAATCCATAAAAAATCTATAACAAAATCAATAACAAAATCGATAACAAAACCGATAACTAATCGATAACCATATAGATAAATAATCGATAACAAAATCGATCAATAATAGATAACAAAATCGATAAATAATCGATAACCAAATCGATAAATAATCGATAAAAACTCGAAAAAAAACGATAAATAATCGATAATCGATAACAAAATCAATAAAAATTTCGATAACAATATCGATAACAAAACCAGTAACAATATCGATTACAAAATCCTTACGAAAATCAATAAAAGTAATGATAACAAAATCGATAAAAATATCGATTATTATATCGATAACTTCCGAAAATATCGATAACGAAATCGACAACAATATCGATAAAAATTTTGATAAAATGTCGATAACAAAACCGATAAAAATATTGATTATTATATCGATATATCTCGAAAATCCCGAAAATGTCTAAAATCCCAAAATAATTCCCAGTTTCCTCGTCTTATTCTTTAAATTTATCATTATTTTACTANCTTCCGAAAATATCGATAACGAAATCGACAACAATATCGATAAAAATTTTTATAAAAAAATCGATAAAAATATCGATAACAAATCCGATAAAAATATTGATTATTATATCGATATATCTCGAAAATCCCGAAAATGTCTAAAATCCCAAAATAATTCCCAGTTTCCTCGTCTTTTTCTTTAAATTTATCATTATTTTACTTTTATGTTTATCATTTTCTTCATCTACATATTCCCCTTCACCTTTGCCCTTATATGAGCAAAGTGTTTAATTTTACCTTGGTCTTCATTTTTGTCTTTATCTTTACGCATTTTTTTTTTATTTTTATCTTTACCTTTAACCTTTTTTTATCTATATACGTACTCACTTTTACTTTCATTCTTGTATTGGTCTCTTTCTAAGTGTTATAACCTTTTATTAGCAAGTTTTTGTTAAATTAATAACATTTGCATACACTCAAGAAGCACTTGTTTAAGCCCCAACCATTTCCGTTGCACCATTTCCGTATGCAATTTCCGAGAGCTAAGATATTTACACATAAAAAATTTTCGAATTCTGACAAACAGTTTTTGTAAGTGTTTGTTCTGTAGTCGACCTCTGCACTTTCATTGACATCCATTTAGCGANTTAAGCCCCAACCATTTCCGTTGCACCATTTCCGTATGCAATTTCCGAGAGCTAAGATATTTACACATAAAAAATTTTCGAATTCTGACAACAGTTTTTGTAAGTGTTTGTTCTGTAGTCGACCTCTGCACTTTCATTGACATCCATTTAGCGTTACTTCAAATCGCAGGTTTTGGAATTTCCCACCCAGTAAATATTTTAATTAACTATTACAATTTCGCCAGCTAACTGTCCGCTATTCCACTTAACATTATTATTTTACTACGTGTGCTGTATTTACTAACAAACATATGCACATAACGGCCTGCTGCCACTAAATAGCTATGCTTTACTTAAAATTCGTTGGCAATGCTCGATTAATTGCTTTTGAAAACAATTTCTAAGCATCAGCCCCCGTACAATGCTGTCCAAATTCTATACGAGGTAAGCACCAAATGTACACAGTTGACGCTATACTAACTAAACAGTTTCACTTACATACATATGCACATACGCGCTAGAGTGGTTCTTAAAAAATCAACAACTAAATTCTGTATGCTGCACCACTTTATTTTGTTCTGCGGACAAAGTAAAGACAAAGATGAAACAACAAATAAATAAATAAATAAAATAAAATATCCTCGAAAATTTTTAAATTTTAAGCACACTTTTAGGGATTTAAAAAAATTTTTAATTTTTTTTTTGAAAATCTCTACAAAATTTGATTAGAATTCTGATAAAAGGTTTTACTTTTTAACTGCATGTAAAAGNAGTGGTTCTTAAAAAATCAACAACTAAATTCTGTATGCTGCACCACTTTATTTTGTTCTGCGGACAAAGTAAAGACAAAGATGAAACAACAAATAAATAAATAAATAAAATAAAATATCCTCGAAAATTTTTAAATTTTAAGCACACTTTTAGGGATTTAAAAAAATTTTTATTTTTTTTTTTGAAAATCTCTACAAAATTTGATTAGAATTCTGATAAAAGGTTTTACTTTTTAACTGCATGTAAAAGTTTACCCACCTGTTTATAAAATCAAATTCAATAGCATGCTAAAGAGAAAGATGAAGACGAAGAGGAAGATGAAGATGAAAATGAAGAGAAGATGAAAAATCGCATTATATCGAATCGAATTATAGTTAAGATAAAGATTGAGATTCGGAATAAAACCAACACAAAGCCAAAGGCAAACGCAAAATCCTAAGTAGAAGACAGATACAGAAAAAGTGAAAGAAAAAAAAA
>NW_016201794.1:2120-2432 GCF_001687245.7 Rhagoletis zephyria | reverse complement strand
ACATTTGGCGGTCGTCGGTTATAATTTTACAACACATATCGCCAAACTAATGAGCCCTTGCACCGCCTTTGACAAAATAAATGCAACTGGCCTTACCAACGGAACTCTGACCTCTATTCAACTGAACCGCCTAGTCTGTGATGAAGCTTACGAAAGTCAGGTTATGATGTTGATAAGAAAAGGGTGTGAAGTGCGAGAGGAAGTTGGTCCCTTAGGGTTCCAAAGCCACCATTTGAAAAGAAGGAATCGCAGAGTTGTACCTTTACTTCTGTACACAATGGCTGGCATTATTAGTTATGGAGTAATGACCAT
>NW_016201794.1:1679-2109 GCF_001687245.7 Rhagoletis zephyria | reverse complement strand
GAGTAATGACCATAGCACACACCTTTAGTTCGATGGCTGTCGAAAGGAATCTGAAGAAGATGGACGATCAAATTGCAAACCAACTAAATCAGGTTCACAGGTTTAATGAGGACTCAATAAAGGTTCAGGAGGAAATGGTGAAAAAGATGGAGTTACAATTTATCTTGTCCAGGAAGTCCAACGAGAATTTCCGTGTAGAACTTCATTATGACATTACACTGAATATGATTTTGAATACTATCAACATGATGGAACTGCACCTTGGCTATCTGCTCTATGGGTTCCAGTCTGGCAAAGTTACTCCCGATTACCGAATGCTGTTTAAAGACAGTCCACTTTTGAAATCAGACACCCCATTAAGTCGGTGGACAGCGCATACTTGCCAGTTAGTAAAGGACAACTACTTTGTGATGCGGTTTGAGATTCCCAT
>NW_016201794.1:1291-1502 GCF_001687245.7 Rhagoletis zephyria | reverse complement strand
TGTGTAGAACACGCAAATCGCACTAGTCACTGGAAGGAAGTGCAGTGTGGAAAGAAGCTGGTAAAACGGTCCTTTGTCCAACTGAAGCAGGACGACTATTACTTCTACGTGTATTGTTATCAGCACGAGCTGAAAGTGACCGGATTCGACGCAATAATATGCGGAAATGTGGTTTACCAATTCTCTAGATACTTGACCTTTGCCATAGATG
>NW_016201794.1:0-1258 GCF_001687245.7 Rhagoletis zephyria | reverse complement strand
GTATCGATCAACTTATGACCTCGGCGCTGATCTGAACAAATTAATTAATCAGCGCACATTTCTTCCTGAAATCGGTAACGACACCACCGTCAGAGAATTGTCGGCTCTCATTCAACTAGAGAGAGTTGACAACAGTTTCATAAAATGGAAGAAGACGATCAACAACCCAATTTTCTACTGGCCAACATTATTAGGCATCGGATTATTGTTAATTATAATTTTAGCTTATTTGGGGTGGAAAACTTATGATGTTTGTAGCCCCACTCGACAATTTAAAAGACGGACAGGTAAAATTNATGAGAACATGACGCATTGGCCTTACACCGTTTATATCAAAGTCATTAGAATAGAAATTAATGGGCGGTTGGGAGGGTCAAAGAAGAAAAAAGAAAAATTTTCAGTCGTGTAGACTGGTCCACCTACACTACTGAAGAAGAGAGAAAAAAAACTAGTCGTAGAAGCAGCCAGTAGGTTAGAGTCTGTCAGAAGGAGAATTTAGCCTGACATGACACAAAAGTGAGTAGGGCTGTAACATCCAACCTTTAGCATAGTAAGGTTGATTATTGATTAACATGCGGACCGGAAAAACCGCATAAGTCTGTCTAGGGTGGTTGTTTTCAGACTGATCAAATGAAAGCAAATACGTCTTTCCTGGCTTTAGTGACTATGTCAGAAAGGACAATGACAGCAAATAATAAGTGGCAAATTTGCCACTTCCCGACTGATCTAATAGACCTCTGATTAATTTGTGGCTATTGGAGTGGAGGCTACAAATCAGTCAGAGCGAGATTTCTACAGGGACCCAAGTCACGAAGAACAACCATGACGGAAAACAAATGAGACCCAGGAACGACCATAAAGAAGAATTGTGGCGTTTTTGAGGAAAAGAAAGAAAAAAGTAGTCCGCTTTTGCCTGAAAAGTAGTTCAGGTTTCAATTTTACCTCTTTAGATGATTGTGCATCTTTCGTCATTAGATTTGAACTTTCGATTATTATATAATGAAGTTTTGACTCGTTTTACTTTACTTTGATTTGGCGAAAATTAACCAAAAGATGGTTAATTTCCTTTTTGAAGAAGGGGGATGTCACATAATAATGAGACGATGAATTGAATTTTGATTAGAATTTTGCAATCAGTTCGATGACCATTTATTTTGAGCAAGAAGCTCTTGACGATTCAGCAACTCATTAACTTAGACAGATTTTCGGCTCACGACTGCACTGATACAATTATTATTTTCTTTAGCTACGGCGACCT
>NW_016201793.1:0-2432 GCF_001687245.7 Rhagoletis zephyria | reverse complement strand
CAACTCGGAGTGACTCGCGTCAGCGTCGAGCGTGCGTTTGCCGTTGGCCGCGCGCGCACGTCCTCTGCGTGTGGCTCTGGAAGATTCTTTGTGCCTCTGTCTGCGCGCATGTTCACGCGCTGTGTTTTGTGTGCCTCGCCGGCTCCTCCGCCAGAGTTTCTCTTGTTTGTGTTGGTGCAACTCCAAAGCAATCACCTCGTTTGTATCGTCTTTCACCTTTCACCCTCGTTTGTTCCAGCAACAATATGACCACCTCTCAGAAGCACCAGAGCTTCATCTCTGAGCCGATGGGCGAAAAGCCCAGCACCGACCTGGCTGGCATCGGCGAGGTGCTCGGCAAGCGGCTCGCCGCCAAGGGCTACGATAAGGTAAGTGTTCCCCGAATTTGTTGTGTTCTACCTGTAATGACGCAATATTCCTTTTCCTCCTCAAACACAGGCTTACGTTGTCCTCGGTCAGTACCTGGTGCTGAAGAAGGACGAAGAGCTCTTTGTGGAGTGGTNCTAAAATCATCTCTACCAACACCAAAATTCTTCCACTTCTTCAGCACAGGCGCACCTCATTCTTTTTTGTTTCTATACACTACTGTAAATTCCAGCCCAGCTTCAAAATAAATGTTTGACCAAAACATGTGATTCAATCCTAACAAGAGAAAGGAAGACCCATCTGACAGACAGACAGACCACACAACTCGGATAAACCACAGGAACTTCTTTATTGCTGTTGTACTTACATCAACACGATTACCTTTTTGATGATTAGAAAATACCGTTTCTCTATCTACACTACTACCACCACTAATGTACTACGCTCCAAATTGATTAATAAACGTTGTATTTATTGCAGTGTTTCACTGCTAAAATCACAATTGTCACATTTCAAATGCATAGGTCACAAGCACATATCACAATCATTAATTTACTCCTGTTTACCACCGCCTTTGTTGGCCTCTTCAAACATGCGCTTGATCTGCGCCTTGTAAAAGTCGTTCACTTCCTTTCGCTTCATCTTCATGGCCGCCGTCAAACTAAAGAGGAGGAAAAAGAGGAACATGATTATCTAATCTGGAACAAAGTATCATCCGCTTACAAGTTATCCGGCGTCCACTCTTCAGGCACCAGCGTGATCACCGTGGGCACCTCCTTCGGGGCAAAGGACGCCCGCCTACAGGTGTCCCGAATTGAGTCGAGAACTTGCTGTTTCACTTGACTATCTTCGCAAAGCTTCTCAAAACTGAGGCTCCTTGGCTTGTCCAGTTTCTCCGCCAGTTCCACTAGGGCCCTTCGATTTGGAGAGACCAGGGCGGTGACGTAATTGCTGAAGGGGTCAGTGCACACGCAGACGCTCTCCACAAAGGGCGTGGCACGGAGGGCAGACTCAATCTTGCCCAGCGAGACGAACTCCCCGTTGGCAAGCTTCTGCAGGTCCTTGCGGCGATCTAAAAGAAAGAAAGAAAATGTTCTATTTACCTCCAAAACAAGCAAATCAAAATACTTACCGATAATCTTTAGGCATCCGTTCGGGAGCACCTCACCAATGTCACCCGTCTCAAACCACCTCGTCCCATCGGGATCAGTCTTGAAGGACTCCGCCGTCTCTTGGGGCATCTTGTAGTAGCCCTTGCTAACCGTCGGTCCGCCAATGACAATCTCCCCTCTTGGATTGGGCAGGTCCGCCGTACTGTACCCTCCCTCAGGCCAGTCCTTCAGGTAGTACTTCACCGAGTGGAAGGGCACTCCAGTGTGGCCGGTAGTGAGGTCGGCCGCCATTTGAATGGTACTTCCGGCCGAGGCCTCCGTGCAGCCGTAAGCATTCAGAACCTTGATGTTCATCAGCGCCTGCACACCTCTGTGCGTCTCCTCGCTAATGGGCGCAGAACCGACGAGCATCGTCCGAAAATGGCCGCCAAACTGCGCATTAATTCGCCGACAGAGCAGTCGATTGAGGAGGGGCGTGTCGTAGCCACGGGCAGTAAAGCGGGCTTTGTAGCTCACCAGGTACTCCAACAGTGGTACGGCCAGCAGTGGCGATTTGGCCTTCATCTGCCGGCGAACCTCTTTGATGATTCTGGAAAAAGAAGGATTGGGTAAGACCTTTTGTGTGATTTCTAATAGTAGCCTAAAGTTACCTGTCGAGGACTAGCGGCACCGAGCCCATAAAGTGCGGCCTGGAGAGGAGAAAGTCGCCCAGCTGACCGGGCACATGAGCCGGCGAGCCGTTGAGCATGGTCATCGCTGAGCAGAGGGCCACCCTCGAGTTGGGCGAGACAAAGGTGCCAAAGGACATTAGCAGGCCGAAGATGTGCCCTAGCGGGAGGTACAGCGACGAGGAGGGGGCGTTCAGAAGGGGCGTGCCCATCTCCATCTCTATGCGCAGCAGATTAACTATCGTCTCCTGCAGGCTGCGGTGACTCAGCATGACGCCTTTCGGTT
>NW_016201792.1:0-2432 GCF_001687245.7 Rhagoletis zephyria | reverse complement strand
AATTATGCTGAGATGACATAAGCA
This sequence comes from Rhagoletis zephyria, assembly GCF_001687245.7. Classification (NCBI taxonomy): domain Eukaryota; kingdom Metazoa; phylum Arthropoda; class Insecta; order Diptera; family Tephritidae; genus Rhagoletis; species Rhagoletis zephyria. The sequence goes on along the minus strand of NW_016201792.1, from coordinate 2,408 downwards.
GCTCCTAAAAAGCCTTACTGAAAACCAAACAAGACTTTTCCCATACTTGTCAAGGCAAGACTGAGGGGAAATAATTGGAAATGAGAGAAGGTGGGAACGCAGCTGCTTCTGATATCTAGTGAGCAACTATGACTTTTTAGTTAATAAATCAAGGCGAATTTATACAAGGTGGTGTTGTAAAATCAGCTGGTTTCTTCGCCTTACATGTATTTTGTTTTTGTTTTTACTGATTTGACAGCATACCCATCAAAAGCATAAACAAAATACATTTAAACTTTGGAGCGAATTGAGATTTGACATAACACCCTCCATACAAAATATATGTGGTTGTCGTTGTTGTAATCTAAATTCGCCAGTAGCACCACTTTGTATAAATTCGCCTTGTAATAAATGTTGTAAATAATTTTCCAAAATTTTCTGCATGCAAAAAAAGACGAAAAAAGTGTATATGTAATTTTAATTATTGCTCAGCAGCAGCCATCTAAGATTGCACACAAATTCGTTGGGTGCAATACATTAAACGGAAATTGTAATTAAATTCAATAAGCAAAAAATACATTACAAAAAAAAGTGAAAAGAAACAAAATATTAAATGGGTGGCGTGCAGACGACTGTGGTGTTGAGTGAATGAATATTGGCCCCGTTCATCAGACTTGCAGTTCGTTGCATCGCTGTTGCAGTGGGGAGGCATTGCAATGACCGGAAGTAAAACAGCTATGTAATTACATATGCATACGTTTGTAGATTCATCTGTACACATGTTTGTAAGTATGTTTAGATAGCTGTATGGAATGATTATTTATTTTCACCATGCCTGAATTAATTTTGCTCTGTAAACGGGATCGCTAATGTCATTGTAATGCATTGTTGGCGATTGAATGCGACCGAAATGTTGTCGGCTGACTTTGGCATTGTTGCCGTTGTTGGGGCAAATGTTGAGACAATATTAATTGTTGACTCTTTTATTTGTGATTAGTATACAAAATGTCATTGTAAATGCATAACGGAATTGAAAAAGGAAATCATTACATACGTACATACATATGTATACATACATATTTGGAAAAAAATGTTAAGAATAATGAGCTATCTATTTGAATAGTTTATGCACTTATATACTTATGAAAAAATACAATTGCATGAATAGAAGCAGTGATTTTCCATTTAAGTAGATCATTTGCTAATATTCAATTAATTGAAATAAATATTTGAAATTACATCATAAACAAGAGTCTTAGGTAGACAATAGCGATCCAATGCCCGCTTGCTTAGCTTAATAAATATTTTTGATTTGTCCAATGCAAAAATAGAGTTAGGAGGCAAAAGCGTTTTCTAATGTAAAAATTCTTAGTTTAGGTTGAAATGACTAAAGAGCAGAAACTTCCTCATACATAGGCCAAGAATAGTAGCGATATGATACAAGAGGGAATACTAATATGTACCTTTCGGTATCATGAGCTTTACCGATGCTCATATTTCCATCTTTGAGGGCTGCCTGACTGGCACAAAAGATAATTAATTACTCGTTTGCTCCCTCTAGGTCTTTGATCAAGATTTCGTGCTTCCCCCTAAATGGCAAACACTTCCCCTTGATACAGCCGTGACGCGGTGATGTGCCTAGAACATCTGAATTGCCAGAGATTTCTTTGAACCATGATCTGATTTCTGTGAGTCTTTGAGAATTGAGTCTGTGAACAATTTTATCAAGCGGAGGTTCATTTAGGGTGTATGAGTTGCGCGAGACAAAAATTCGCTTACACAAATTTGCGCTCCAGTGGTTTTCAAGTTATGTCCGAACAACGAAAGCGGCTATCATTTTATATATATCGATTATGTACATAAATGTTCCCCCTGCGTCTTGTAAAACGGTTGCATTTGACGTATGAAAAAAGAACAAAGAAATGCTAACTTGAAAATTTATGATTTCACTAACACTTTCGCAAATTATTTTATTAAAATTATAATTATGCAAGTAACTTCCATTATAAATAAAAAATTTGTTTATGTAGAAAAATTATTACAAAATATGAATCAAAATCTGTTCGGTAATGTTCACCCTAACACATTAGTAAGAATAGAAAATGTTCCACTTTTGTCGGGCCAGGGAGCAACATGTTGAGTGAGCCGCTTAAAAAGAAATTTTTTAAGGGACTATATTAATTAGCTATGCACTTACATTTCTTGTTGTAAGAAAATAGTTTAGCTGCATTATTTGAAAATATTTTCTCAGTGTATGTAGAATGGTGATGCAAAAGTTTGATTATGAAGTTTAACATGAGGCCTATTTGTATATATTTTTGAATTCGATTTTAAAAAGACTGCAAAATACTCATGTCCACTCGCCAATTAATAACACTGGATCACACTTTTTTTTTGTTTTTTTTTTGTTCACCTGATGGCAGTACCCA
>NW_016201791.1:0-2432 GCF_001687245.7 Rhagoletis zephyria | reverse complement strand
TTTTTTAAAACCAAAAACTGTAATTGGCACTCATACTCAGACATTTTGCTTTTGCATAAAACCATTCAGGTTAAGAAAGCTGTTGCAGATGCTACTTACACCACTCCTACTCAAATCTTGGGTGTACCTACGGATTGATTCACTTTTAGCCAACCCAGAGGTAAACTGATACGTAACGATTAGATTGGAAGTCGATCTTGATACGAGAATTTTAGGTGTAATTCTAAACAAATTTGCCGAAAAAACCATGGGGATTTGGATGTAGTGTCGTAAAGAAGTGTTAAATTTTGTATAAAATCATAGCATGTTTTTTTTTCTATGAAAGATCCATTTCTGCAATTATATTTGATCTTTGATTTTTTACTGGATGTCGTTTTCGTACGCAAAAACTTGCAAGAAACTAGCAAAAGAGGGGAAATTGAGAGAGCAAAAATGACAGCTGAACTTGCAAGTTTTACTGGATTTTTACTGGATAAATTTTTACTAGCAACTATTTGCTAGTAAGAAAAACAGCTGATGGCGTGAGGCTTAATGTAATTCACATTAACAAAATAATTGTTTGTGGTGCTTTTAGAATTGCAGTTGGCAAAAAAAAACCTATTTAAATATAAGATGGAAAATACTAGTTTTCTATGAAAACTGCATCGGAAAATAACAAATTAATCAGCTCCTCATAAAACTAGCAACTTCTTGCTGGTTTTGCGTTTTCTTACTTTCTTGCATATTTCACTCATTGGGAGTAAATATTGGCTTACTCTCCGAAATTTGGTTACTGGCAAGTTACCGGATATTTTTTGCTGGAGAATACGAAAACACAACTTTTTTCTCCTCCGACGCGAAGCAAAATTTATCTGCCCCAATGTACATATGTATATAAAATGAAATGAAGAATACATTAACTTCCCTGCAGCTAAAATTAAGGAACAGTCTGGCAAAGCGCTAGCTCCGTCCTACAAATTTCAGAACTACATATCACTTAACTACTGCAAAATGGCTGCAAGTGCGGGACAGTTGAAACTTGCGTTGTGTTAGTTGTGCTGTCCTCAAAGTTTTTCACATTTAGCATGTGAAAGCTGAGGAGGAAATGCACAAATTCTCATTTCCATTTCACGTACACTACGAACATAGCTACGCGGGAGGACCTCCGACTCTAACATCGCTGATCGCGAGTTCAAATCGTTGTGCCGCTCAAAAATTTGAAGATAAAATCGGAAATTTATAGCAAATTAAAATTAAATTAAATGCAATGCGTAAAAGAAGATTCATCAAAAATTTTTTTTTTAACTTTTTGCACCAGATCTCTGCAAAATCAAAACAGTTCAGAACGAGTTCAAAAGTTCTGCAGAGGGGGGGCAATTGCCACTTCGTGGGACATGGCCATGTTAAAAATGACAGTCGAAAGCATTTTTAATTTGGGATAGATTAAGAACCAGTACCGTCACTTTTCCTGCTAGTTCGGTGCGACTTCCGAACCAGTTTAATTTACTAAAGGGCTTTGATTCAGGTGCAAGTATAAAAAAACAGCAAATAAATAAGTGTGTGTAGGTTAACGCTCCCGGCATTGTCATAGAAACCGCCACAACAGCTTTGACTTGCCACAAACATGCGAACTAATGCATGTGTAGATATGTAGGTATGTGTATGTATATATGCACATCCTTCTTTTTTCTACCACCAACATATAAACAGATGTACTATTTACAAACGATGTTATGAAGTTACATATGTATGTATGTATTTCCGCGGCGTATTTTAAAGGGAGCAGATGATACGCATCGATAATTTACATATTGACAATAATTTTAATCTACTTAAAAGCTTTGTGTCAAAGTTGAAGTGTTGTTAAACATTGTAATGAAGCGTGAATAACAACTTGACGCTGGTACTTATATACATAGATACATATGTAAATTCATACAAACATATGTACGTGCTAATGTGCATATATACATGAATGTTGATATAACTAAGTAACAAGAAATCTAAATGATTTTTTTTTTACATACACCAAAGGTGTGTTTAAGAAATTAAATTTGTATTTATTTTTCGAAATCTTCAAAATAGGGATGGATGCTATTTGATTTTTGCTTAGGTTCATCCTTCGGTTTTCGTAATAAAGAAATTTTTTTATGAAACGAGACTTCCGAAAATCGACTTATTTTTTTTTCTATGGATAAATTTTCGAAAAATTTTCAGTTTACCATTATTCAGCCAAAAAAATGCGCTTCCACTTAATCACGTATATCTTACGAACCAACTTAACAATTTTAATAGGAAAAGCGGCAAATGAAAGCTAATAAAAAATTGTCCGCAAACCATATACTTATCGACGTTTAAAGTACAAACCCACGTATCATCGTTCTGCAAAATCGCGCAACTAAATTTTTTTGCTAAAATTTGGATTTGCTCAGACAAGCTCTTTGCTTCAATCT
>NW_016201790.1:0-2432 GCF_001687245.7 Rhagoletis zephyria | reverse complement strand
TTTGGGGGAAAAACTGAAACAATTGCAACGATTTGACTGCGGTTGACGCACAACAAAGCCGCAAATGACGAACGAAATGAGCAGCAAGCACAGATGCAGGCAGCCAGTTCGATGGTGTTGCAACAGCAAAAGATTAAATACAAATAAAACAAGCAAAATGGTAAACTAGTGGCAACTCCGCTGACAGTGCTGCCAGAGGGTGCAGGCGGCGCGCTGAATGTGGAAGAACCACAGAGTGACGGCGTGTCACATGGTGCTATGCAACGGAACGCATTTAAGTGCCAACGGCCGCGGGGCAGACGACCACCAACCAACAATACAGCAGAGCAGCAGCAATTGTAGCGCCGCGGACACCGTAGGCAAATTCTCACAGCGCACTGTCGGGGCGCACAGCAATGGCGAGTTTTAAAGAGGAACTGGCAGCGACCACAGCAAGCACGACGCTCGCAATGCAGCGGCAGCGGCGGTGTGAAAAGGCAAACCGAATAGCGAAACAAAAGTGTGGCAACAAAATGCATTAATAACTGTTTAAGTCAGAAATATAAATCAGTGCAATGCAGCGCAGCGTAGCGCGCACCAACTACCGCAAAACATGAACAACAATGCGGCAACAGAAACAGCGCGTTGCACGCTAGCAGTGGAGTGTAGTAATGAGACAACAGCTGCAAGTACACGGAAAACAAACAGGCGGCGTGAGAAAGAGCGTCCGTTGTCTTTTTATTTNTGACGAAGTGAAGCAAAGCAAGGCTGTTGGTGCTTGCAAAGTTGGAAGGACGGAATGGCATTGCGAATGCTTTTTTAAGGCAAACAACATTGCGTAAAAGTTAGAGCGCATGCAAAATTTTTAAGAAATATGAAAGAAATAAAATTTAAAGATGCCGAAAAATGTTATCTTCTTGGCAAATACAAAGTTGCCACTCTTTACATTTTTGATGAAAAAATAAATAAATGTAATTGCAAATATATTCATTTTGTGTGGCGTTGCCAGCTTTATTCTGAAAATTACTTGATATATTTAAGTTCTCATAAAACTTTTAGCAATAATAGTAACTACCAGGAAAAGTTGTTGAAAAACGATTGTCTACACGTTCTCGTAAAAGGTTACCACCTTTTCACCTTTTGTAAAATAAGTACTTAAAATACTTTTACATGGATATCAAAATAATACGTTGAACAGCCTTAATTGTACAATATTTTTGGTAAGGGTTGCCAAGTACACATTCGCCGATATCAGTTTTTAATTTAGTATTTAAAGCGGTTGATTAAATTGCAAAAAATTAAACAAGTTGTTAAAACTGTTATGCAGAAAGGTTTATGAAATAAGGTTGCCAACTGGTTTTTATTTTCTAAAAGTAGATAAATAAATAAAATACTTTAAGATAAGCATCAACTCATAGATACCTTTTTGGACAAATATAAAACGTTTTTGAGCAGAGTTGCCACCTAGATAGGAGGAACCAGCACACATGAAGTTGAAAACTGACCCCACAGACAAACCAACTAATGTGACAATATCTATTTTTTTGAGTGTTGCCACCTACTTTTAAACATGTTTTAAGACGAACGAGTGCCATTAAAAATTGTTTTCAAATTCCACTTTTTTAATTTTAAAATTTCTAAAAAATTTACATTGAATTTAACAAAAAAAAAATGGCGCCAATTTGTGTTGTGCCCCTTGGTTTTGTCACACAATTGAAAGGGTTTACTGGGGCTGAGTGATTAGAGGTGCGTAAGGAGTGGTAACTCCTTAGGACCTTCGTTCAATCTCTGGTACTACCAACATCTAATTTAGAAAAATGTTTTTTCTAACACGGGTCCCCTCTCAGCATAGCTCCGAATGTATTCCTGCAATGAAAAAGCTTCTCATGAGATCCATTTTCGTTTGAAAGCGGCGTAATACTATGGGTCGCTGCATTTGTGTAACAACAGCAAGACGCACACCAAAAATTGGTGGAGAAGTTCAGCCAAACACAGAAACAGTGCGAGACCAAAATATTATTATTCAGGCAGGTTCTGCTTTGAATTCAAATTGGCATTGAAATTCACTCGGATGTCAATTGCAGAACCTGCCCGATTATTACATAGTTTTCCGCCGTCTCAATTTGACTCTTTTTTCTGAGAAGATTTTTCACAAAGGAAATATTCTGAGGTTTACCAAACAATATCCGCCGAGGGACGAATGGTATTACAAAAAAATCTTTTGCATGCCCTACTGCACGCTTCTAACCACCTCGGGCATGTCGCTGCATGACCAAATAAAAAAATGTTAAGGCGTTTTTTATATGCTTGGTTTTTTACAGTTCTTATTTTCCCCTAATTTTACTGATTCTTCAATACTCTGCAACAAGCGGCATTTTAATATCCTTGAGTTAATAAAATGCACTGAGAAATAAAGATAAAAAAGTATTCTTACAGCGACTATACTGCTGGGA
>NW_016201789.1:0-2432 GCF_001687245.7 Rhagoletis zephyria | reverse complement strand
CATATGTATGTACATATAAGTGTACAGTTAATGTGTTTAGATATATATATATGGTTCTACCTACCCTGTAGCGAAAATTTCAAAATCCTGAGTTTTAATATACGCTGAAACTCTGGGTCTACTCTTGCTCTTTATTTCAAAAGCGAAGCACTTTACCCCTCACATACGTATACTTATAAAACTTAGTAAAAATGTAGTCGATTATGGTTTAGTGAGCACTAGTATATGGACAACTTTTTTATTTTCCTACATACATATATTATGCTTTCCGATATTTATTTATTGGCGTGTTTAGGTAAGCAAGGAAAACATATCCTACAAGCTTGCCTTTCAAATATAACACACTCATATTTGCTACATATGTGTTGCTTCATCCCTCAAAACGCCGGCTTTCACGCCTCTCTTCAAATTGTACTTAATTTGAAAAAAAAATTATTTTAACAACAGACGAATTGTATGTACATTTAGTTGCACATTTCATATCACGTCAAATCTATTCAACTGTACGAAAATATGACGAAAATCTGCCATGCCTGATTTCGGGGCTCATCTTGTAAAGTCCCTGCAAACCATTTTTTCAGAGTATTCTGAATCGTAAAGAAATTTTAACGAATTCGGAAAGATCCCATCCGATTTTTTTCCGAATTTTCTAAAATGAAATAAATGTGAAGAATTTCTTGCAGACTTTTTTCAAAATTTTCTTTATTTCTCGTACAGAAATTTCTTTACGAGATCGTGTCAACCACTTCATATAATTTTCTTTGAAGATTCGGAAAAAAATCGTTACAGAAATCAGATACTCCTAAAGATTTCGTTAAGATTTCGGGAACTTTGGTTTGCAGGGGTAGTAACCAACTAGGGAATCCAATCCCGAAAACGCGGGATTCCACGCCATTTTTGCGTGATCAGAAGTGAGGGATTACACATGCGAGATCCGCGGGATTTGCAGGACAACAGGACGAATGCCAAAAAGTTCGTCGTGCATGGCTGTATTAAATATGCATCATTTTATAACCCAGTAGATAATTTCAGGAGTTAAAAGCCCTTCCGAAAGGCTTTCCTTAGAATCAAGAGGCGTTCCACTCCACATTATTATCTCCTTTATTTTTTGTATGGACTGTCATCAATGGAAGGGCTACCTATAGAAGGACTTCCAGAGGGGTTTTTATAGGATGTACTTACTTCCGAAGGCCTTTTGGAGGAGTTCATCGTGTTTCGCAATATGTTTTGAGATTAGAAGCAAATCCGGACGTGATGGAGATGCTAAATTCCAAATACTCATTACTCTGGTTCGTACAATGTACAAATATGCTAAAATGCCGGCAGTTTAATATTTCATCATATTGCGAAATTACCGGTTGGCCGCTGTGAGACGTATAATATAAATTTAAACATTTTGTAGAGGAATTTGCTGGGTAAAAAATTAAATATCAATTTCTGATTTGATTTTTTTAATTATTTTTGGAGCTATCGATTAATTGTAAACATTTCTATCTGTGATTGCTAGCTGGCAAAGGTGAGTGAGTAAATTTTAATTTTAATTTTTTTTTGCTTGTTTTGTTGATTTTTATTTTTGTTGTTTTACTATCGCATATAGAACCTTGACACCAGACATTGGCAAAGGGTGCTGTTTTTGTGACTTTAAGCCTACTCACGTTAAAAACGGAGGATGAACGAACACCACCGCAAAGCGTGCTGTCTTGCAAATACAGCCACCACAAGTGAACGATGCTTATAACAGCTCATACTGATATTGACTTCGGCAAATCTGTACTCCGAATGATCGTGCACGAAACCAGCTGTGTGTGGTGGCTGTATTTGCAAGACNATCCTCTAATTTCCTTTAGGTATCGATACTACTAAGCCAACGCCGTTGCTCAGTCATACAAAGCAGCGGTATTGAATGAGTATGAACAGTTGACGATCAACCAATGCCATTCCCTGCTTGACACATGATCTCATCAGAAAAAATCATACACTGGCGCGCGTGCACTGCAACATTCGAGACACCGAGAATAAATAATGGTTTTCGTTTGGTAAGACTAAGACTATTTATTTTCTTTTATTAAAATAAATCCTTTTTTTAGATTGAGCCTGATTTCGTCTTCTTATTCGGACCCAGAAATGAGGTCCTTGATTACCTCATTGCTTTTTGCAATTTACATTTGGATAAATAGCGTTTGTTTTTTGATGTTGCTTGGAAACGAGACTCGAACCCAGGCCATGCGGAATGGTAGAGCGCACTGCTAACCACCACCACCACTGCGGCCTCCAATCGGAATACAAATTAAAAATATTGAATTTTTACTTAATTTTAAACTGTTTGAATAAAAGTATAAAAGAGAATAAACAGTGTTTTTATTTGGTAACACAAATACACCAAAAAACTATAAGTAGGCGGATGAAGTGTTTCTTAATCAAATACATTTATT
>NW_016201788.1:0-2432 GCF_001687245.7 Rhagoletis zephyria | reverse complement strand
TCATTGAGTCAACTCCTATAAATTTGCTGAGTTACCCACCCTTAATACCCACAGCATATATCGGGCACCTGGGTGGGGAGATCGATCTACATATCTCGGCAGCTAGTCCAAAATGCCCTATCTCAGAAAACCTTTCAAGAACGCCCTACTTAAGAATTTGATTGAAGAACGCCCTATTTCAGAATTGTATTGAAAACACCCTATCCCAGAATTCGGTTCAAAAACGCGCCCTACCTCAAATGAAAATATTTTGAAAATGTGCTGAGATAGGGCGTTTTCGAAACGAAATGTGAGATAGGGTGTACTTCAACCAAATTCTGATAGCTGCACAAGTACGCCCATTTATCACCACACGGGGTGGCCCTTCAAAGTCAACTCTCCAACATTTGGTGGTCGAAATTCCATACGAACGGAGGCGACGATGCATCGCGATGCCAACCTAGATTAGGCCCGCCAGGTATCAACGCATTCACAAAAAGTTAGGTACTATTTGGTGCGAATTATTCGAGAAAGACGTTGGTTAGGCCATCAATTCCGACGGCGAGCGCTGCATGCCGATGATACAACGATTTCTTCTGGTCCAAATTGAACGATTTGGACGTGGATGGCATTATGGTTCCAACAGGAGATGACGCTTTTTGCCTCACAGCGAACGCAACGATTGACATTCTGCATGAACGATTTGAAAGTGTGACTATCTCTTGACCGCGCGATGTGGCTTTGCTATATTTCTGGACCTTGCTAGACTTTTACTTGTTAGGGCTTCTGAAATCCCAGGTCCATGCCGCAATCGACCGATACCCTTAGAGTCAACGTAACACAGTCCATTGCTCAAATTCAGCTGGATCTAGCGCAGGGTGAATGAGAAGCCGTGCCGGATATTTGAACATAATGGAATGAATGGCCTTCTTACTTAACTTGCTTTATTACACTTCAACTGCGACCGCTCTTTATACAAAAAAACCCTTTACTGCATCGGTAGACAGACTTAGAACAGGGTAGATGTGTACAGTTTAGAAAACGGAGATTTTAGTGCCCCAGGGTGCACTCTTTTTTTATTTTTGAGTTTTTTTGGACAGTCCAAATTCACAGCGGTCAATCCCCTTGACTTTAGTTCTAATCTTATTTGATCCATGAAATCACTTTACACGCCTTCAACATCGAATGCTCAAACCGCCAACAAAGTACGAGCTGCGACAGCTCACCAAGGGGAGACATTTTTTGCCAATCAAATCTGTGCAACAACGAAAAGGATGAACTCTTTATCGTTTCCGTTCCGCTTATCCCTCATTTCAAATACTTTTTATGCATTTCGCTGCATTCTTCTCAAACTTTAGCATTCAACAACGTTGCTGTGGCCAGCCAATTTGCTGGTTCAACGAACGTTGCGGCAGAAAGGAGTGAATGCCGGGTGTAAAACAGCAAACAAAAAAATTGCTATGAAACCAAAATCAGCGACTGAGAAACGAACAAACTTGCGGATCGGGGATAAACAAGCGATGCGACGCGACGCGCTCTTCAAATGAAATTGCAGGAAGATCTGGTGTTTACTTTGCGCTGCTGCATTTTGCATTTTGTTTACGCAGTCCGAAGGGGAACAATTTGTGCGGTTGGGTGGGTGCGCAGAAACGCATTTACATTCTCATTTGAATTTTGCAACATTTTGCTGTTTTGCTTGCAATTCGAGACATTTGATAACTTTTTTCTACTCAAAAACGCTGTGCTTTGTTGTAAACGCGCTTTCATCGACGCGTTGGCGGCTGGGTAGGTGCGGTCCTGAGCACGAGCGCGCGCGCGCGCATATGATGTGAACGATGTGGGTGGACAACTGCTAAGCCACTGCATACGAGCGGCTTGCATGTACGCTGGCGGTGAAGGAAGTGGCATGCGTGGCCAAAATGCATTAAATTAAGTGGCTGATGGAGTTTCTGAGATTTTGGATTTTTAAAAGCCTGGTGAGCTACCTGCAACTGCATGCCAGCTGGAACGTTGAATGTGAATTTAAGTTTTGTTGGACTTTGAGCGAATTAGCGAAGCGGTTCACACATTCGCAAACAATTTTTGCACAAATATTTGATTCTCACACTTTTTCGCGGACGCTTTTCGCGGCAGCTGGAAAAGGTGCTGTTGCAAATGCAGTGGTTGCCTCATAAATATATTACATGACGACGTTAAAATTTAAAGCGCGCGTAAAAATCGTTTTTTTTTTTTGTGGTGCAACAAGTCTTCCCGCGCAACTCGCTTTCTCATCTTGCCCAACAACATCGACCCTGTGGCCTTTTTCTTCACCAAATGTACGCCGTTTAGTCTCATAAATAACAGCCAGCAACATAATCATTATAATTTACTACTTATTATTTCTTCACCCGCACTTGTGCGCGCAAAAAAAAAACACCGATTCCCGCCGCACGACCAGCGACCAGTCAGCACTT
>NW_016201787.1:2285-2432 GCF_001687245.7 Rhagoletis zephyria | reverse complement strand
CCCAACTGGGCCGAAGGTAAGTAGTTTCGGACTAGTCCCAAACTGGTTCACAACTGGTTCCCGGACTGGTTACCAACTTGTCCCACGAACTAGTTACCAACTGGTCCCAAAGTGGTTACCAACTGGTCCACCTATACCTCAAGTGGT
>NW_016201787.1:0-2256 GCF_001687245.7 Rhagoletis zephyria | reverse complement strand
TATTTCCGGTGTAGCAAACGTAGTACATAGGGCGACATCTAGATGTCATCTACCTCGCCCTATTCACTATGCTTTTTTATAGGAGCTTTTCAAAGCTTTGCTTTGGTGTCGGAACACAACATTGAAAGTTTCTGGATCCACAACATTGAAAGTTTCTGGAACACAACATTGCACGTTGATAAAAGCGTTGTAAAATATGCGGATGATATAATATATTCGGTTTTAGTACTAGGACCGTCACTTAAACTTTTGCTAAGTTTTTGGCCGAGCTCTCCCCCAATTTCTGATGTGGAGTCTAGTACGCATCCCTAACCACTCAGTCATAGCGGCCGTCTTACAATTTGAGAAGGAAAAAAAAGAGTTTGGATTTTCAATAAACGAAAAAAAGTGCATTGCCCGCCTGTGTTCTCTCTCATCTTTGGCCGAAAAAATACGACTTTTGAAAGTTTCGACGGCACTGTTCTTGCTTCGGAAGGCCCATTAGCACTGAGGAAGATTCAACGGGGAACTCTAGGAAATCTTTAATGAAAGATAATGCTCGCGCTGTATTGGATCAATTCGTAGATAGGCTTAATTATGTTGCTGTGAAAAAATCAGATATCGTTTCACCTGAGATCCATCGATGTGCGATGAAAGCAAGGGCACCCACGTATACAATGAAAAGCAGGGCCTTTCCCACTTAGAGTGAACAACCGACTTAGCTGTGCAGAATAGAGAGAAAATTGTCGACGTTTTTTTGGTTTCGACTCAAGGGCAATGTAAGAACACGAATAAGGATTGGATAGAAAACAATATTGAAACAAAATATAGTAAATTTTTTACATTGTTTTTGACTCCAAGGGCGTGTGTGAATCGGTACCATAGTTCTATGGGGAAAGCTGTTGAATAATATTTTCACTATGGTGAGACAGTTTTGTGTGAAATGAAATCTTTTTTTGACAGCAGTAAATTTTTGATAACCGCAGATTTATGCGCAATAAACTATTACAAATTGAGTGAAATTAATATTTTAAGAAAACATCTACCATCACTGATTGCAGTTCATCAACTTAAGCTTTCATTTTACGAAAAACTACACACAGCAGCAATCTTTGCAATTGTCAAAACTGTCTATGCACCTGTCAAAAATTTCACTAGCCTCATGGGCTACTAAAATTTTATTCACCTCAAATTTGTCAAAAATTTACTTGCCGCGAACTTAGTTACCGATTCACACACGCTCCAAATATTATAAATATTGGCAACAAAGAAGATATGAATACGGTCGCCTGGGTAAAAGATTGTCGTAAGATACGATAATCTCTTACCCAGCCGACGATATGTATATGCATATTTTTGATAAGAAAATTATTTGTTTTTGTTATTTTATGGCCTTAAAACAATTATATTCAACAATCTTTATGAGCTTGAGGACGTTTTTAGTGAAAACTTATTGTGGAAAAGCAACACTAATTTGAAAAAATGGTAGAAGTGATAGCTATTTCGGAAATCACCACATTTCCTCATCAGACTTCTTTCAGTAGGATTCGAACAGACGAATTATTTCCACTATTTCACGGCCTCAAGCTCATAAAAATTATTGAAGATAAGAAAATTATTAATTTTTTAATGAAACTATGTATGAGTTTGTAGTTTACTTCGGACTGTTAATATTTTGGCAACTGATCACACGATTTGTACAGATTTGTACAATTTTTACAGTTACAGAGTGGTGTTGTTTGGAAAGTTCTTATTGATCTGCTTTCATAATTTCAATAGAACATCACTCTGTGACTGCCAAAATGTACAAATATACAAATCGTGTGATCCCTACTTAAGAAAAAAAAATAAATTCCAAAATTTTAAAATAATATCACTTGGTTGCCAACTAAAATTTAAATTAGAGAAAGTTATAATGCTTTTGGCCTGATGCAAATATATTCTGCATCTTTAATTGCTTGCAAGAAATCTCTTTAGCTTGGAATACCCCAGAGTTTGGTAGAAACATTAAGTAAGGCTTTCACTGCTGTACTAACAAATATTTCAACCGATTTATTTATGTGTTCCTATTTTTGTGTTTCTGCATTATATATGTATTTATATTTGTTTTTTTTTTTAGTACACAAATACACATATACATGCATACAAACTTCTGTGTGTATCAGTTGCTTGAGTCCTTTTCGCCCTTTCACTAATTTGGAGCTGCCTGCCTTGGGCTGTGAGTTGAGTTTCTTCATCGTATTGAACGGAGCTGAGCTGCGTTTCATCCATCAGCCA
>NW_016201786.1:2307-2433 GCF_001687245.7 Rhagoletis zephyria | reverse complement strand
TCGCTTTCTATCTTCCAAGGCGAATTCATATATTCATGTGGTAGCAAGAATATAAAAACATAAAATCATCATCATCATTATCATCATCATCATCATCATATATATTATTTCGCTAAGGTGTTTTTT
>NW_016201786.1:0-2208 GCF_001687245.7 Rhagoletis zephyria | reverse complement strand
ATTTTTGTTTTTAATTTACCACTGTTAAGCCACACTAAAGGTATTTTGTACTGAAGCACTATTGTGACTGCAGCATCGCATAGTATACGACAGTGGTGGGCGCACACATAACTCAATAATTAAAGGTTAGATAAACTGACAGTTGTCTCTCTCGCACCGCTCCCTTAGCCGTGGCACCGTGTTGCTTCTTTGCAAATTAAAAAAAAATCGTAGCTTATGTACGTGTGAAATAGAAGTATACGTTTTTTGCGCAATATCTTTATTTTTATATTCAAATAAAGCACAATTAACCAATGAAATAATTTACAAAATTCACGTATAAATAATAACATATTCATTCGAATTCGCAAAAGGAAATTCACTACTATTGCCGACTTTGCGTACTTTTCTACTACCATTTTCGCACCAAGGTATTTCATTCTTCCTCTTTCTCTGTCCTTCGTAAGTGCAACCTTTTGTTTTGTAAAAGAGTGTCAAACCACGGCTGTCAATAATTATCTCATAATTATCCTTTTATTATTGAATCATGGGACGCGTGATAAGAGAGACAATAATAATAAGGAATTAAATAGTATANAAATTCACTACTGATTGCCGACTTTGCGTACTTTTCTACTACCATTTTCGCACCAAGGGATTTCATTCTTCCTCTTTCTCTGTCCTTCGTAAGTGCAGCCTTTTGTTTTGTAAGAGAGTGTTAAACCTCGGCTGTCAATAATTATCTCATAATTATCCTTTTATTATTGAATCATGGGACGCGTGATAAGAGAGACAATAATAATAAGGAATTAAATAGTATAGTGCTCAATATTAAGACCGTGAATTTATAAATAAAAAAGGAATATTTAAAATAATGTTACACAATTTAGGACAACATTGAAAANTAAATTTATAAATAAAAAAGGAAAATTTAAAATAATGTTACACAATTTAGAACAACATTGAAAAAATCACCGTTAGGAAAATACTGTGCTTCAATAACCTCAATTTTCTTATATAATTATATTATATATATAGTATAATTTGCAGTAGTCATTGAAATAAAATAAAAACATTATAGAATAGCCAAAAATTGGAAAATGTGGTACAATATCAAAGTTGTGGTAGGTATCAAATTCATAAAGGGTATTTCCACGATGCCTGAATTGCGCAATTTCGTCAATATCCTCAATTTCAGCTGAAATCGCGATACAATTCTCAATTTGACCATATAAAAAAAATGTCACGAGAAATTGCGTATGAATTTTCATCCAAATTGAATTAGCGAATACAACTCTGAAAATTGCTTATTGTGATTTATTCATGAGCAAAAAGAAGAAAAACCAAACGTCAATAACAAATAAACAAAAACAAACCGAGCCTATAGTCACAATAGCACTTCAATACTTTTACAATACTAATTGCCGATGTCAGTCAGTAGATGGCGCGCTATAGGGGTTTCCTTTGTTCATGAATTATGAAGTCAAAAATGTATGAAAAATTAGGTACGAATTCGAAAAGTGAGCACAACATTTTTTTTTTATACAATTACGATTTTTTAAAAGGCCTATCAGTTAATAAGTAGGTAATCTATTATTAATTTTTTACAGTAAAATATTTACTATTGAAGTAATAAATAAATACAACTTTTTCCAAGTAACTTACATCAAATTAAATTTTTTTCATTCCAAATGTAGTGAATATACTTACATAAATTCAAATATAAAAGCCGAAAACCATATTGTGATCGTATTGGGATTTGATTTTGAAACCGAGCTTTACGCGCTACTACGCATACCCTAACTAGAAACTGGTGATATATAAAGTCGTCACAACTAACAAAATCTTTCACGTGTGAGTCATCGTGCACTTAAGGTGGCATTCAATATTTAAATCTTTAACATAAAATGCTTTTTGTATTCCTCAGTTCTTATATATATTTATATACGAGTATATATCTTTACTACTAAATACAACATCAAGAAAACATTATTTCTTTATAAAAAATTTTAAATACACTATTTTCCCCCAATAGATTATTATGTCCAAAATAATATCAGAAAACACTTAAATATTTAACTATAGAAATTAAAAGTTACAAATAACATTTTTTTCAAAACTTTTGATTAGTATATTTGCTAAATATTTATACCGCTTTCTTTTTAGTATTCATGATTTCTTGAAATCATTTATGAATTTTTATTCAATTCTGCAATATAAACCACACAA
>NW_016201783.1:0-2433 GCF_001687245.7 Rhagoletis zephyria | reverse complement strand
GGCAAACCACCGAGTGTATTTCTGTCATAGAAAGGGCTTATATTTAAAACTGTGGGTCCCAAGGCGCACAACACAAGTCAGAGGGGAAGCCAAGCCAATGTGTAAGCGAAAATAATTATTATTTATTTATTTATTTATTTATTCAATTGACACAAATTAACAAGAAGAATGGACGCATGCTTTGCGGAACTGCACGCACGCTATCATTAAGAAGCACAGGATTCGCGTTAATGGCATCTTAAAAATTTTCTAAAAAAAAAAGCTTAAAAATTTATTTTATGGAAGTTGCTTCCTTCTTCTAGCAACTCTTTATTTATATGTATGTATGTAGAAGTGATGTTTCTAACTCATCACACCAAATATGATGATACCTAGTAAAACGGAGACTTAATAGGCTCTTCATTAGTTACCAGCCAGACTTTTAGAATTCAGTTTAAGAGATTAAGTAAATAGTCAGTAAAGCCTTAACCTATTACTACATGTCCATCAATCTTTATTTCTGAATAAATGGCTACATATAAATACGTGCGTTCATTAAATACGCTACATAATTTTGAATAATTTATTTATAGTGACCCCTATTTCTATGACTTCACTTTTCAAAAAGGAAAGATGGTTAAATATTTTGCATACACTACTACACTATTTGCAAAATACCCTTTAAAAAATACATACATTTGTTGGCTTCCAAAACCACCCGCAAGCATTACAATTTAAATGATATTACTTTTATTAAGCTTTACAAATGCCAAAAACCCCTTTCTTGATTGACGGTCAATTATACATGAACGTAAATTCACTTAGACACGCATGCATAGATACATGCATGTATAATACTTAACTCACGACGCATACGACTGACAAGGGACTTACTGCCTCTTCTATGCACATATGTATGTACATTAGGGTGGTTCAAAAACATTAAAGTCGGAATTGTAATGCTCTCACCCCGTAGGATAGTTCTATATCGAAAAAAGTATACCCTGTTTTTTTTTATTTTAAAATTAAAAAATATTTAAAGGGTCGCTCAAAGCGCCCAAAGTTTTCCATGTATTTTTATATGGGAAAAAAACAACTTTTTGTAGAAACGGTATAGAATTCTTGAAAATAAATATTTTTCAAGAGCATAAAAATTCCGACTTAACTTTTTCACATGCACTTTTGAACCACCCTAATGTACATACACATATACATTTGAATACAAAGAGTGACTACGAATAATAAGAAAATCCAGTAATTTGATGAATAGCTGATGACCTTTAAGGGCTTATATACCCCAACGCAGCGGCAGATATGTGTAAGTACAAAATGAGAAAAGCAGCGCGGAGAAGAGTTAAAAAAGAAATGGAAATTCGGAGGAAATCTACGCACTAGAGTAAACACGCTTGCCAGAGATGAATGCAAGCTGCCAGTAGAAGAGATGCACAACACAAACGTACATATGTTTGTATGTATAAGTACATCTGAATAAATGTACAAATGTTAAACGAGTTTACCAAGGCGAATATTAAAGTTAGAAGTCTTAAAACGTTTAAAGCTTTTATGTTCGTATGTACGTATGTAGAACTTTCAGATTACGTATACGCGCTGTAGGGCAAATATTGTTGGTAACTCTTGTGTTTACGTTCTCAAATGCGTACTTATGTGTGTGCAAACTTGTGCGAAAGTAAGGCAAGATAGACACGTTTCAAAGATTTTTGCAGCCATTCAGCATTCGTCACTTCATTTAAAGTTGTGTTTTTTAGGTTGCATGTATACGTGTGTAGGTATGTGGCGATCGCCTGCTCTGTGCTTATACACCCGAATGAATTTGAATTCAAACGATTCGCTTCAGTTAACATGCATAGATCATTTTTACGGCATTTTCGCTATCATTCCCTCTAATAAAATAATCAAGTGAAATTTTACATTTTGCAAAAAAAAACTCCTTACTACCTAGTTGTGAACTAGAATATTATAACTTTGCTTTTTAGCTCAACAAGTTAGTATTTTATTTGTTACATACAAAATGTACGGCAATTTGGCAGCGCCACCGATTAGAAATACTAGTGGTGTCATACCTGTTGACCGGGTCGAAATAAATATTATACATACATATGTATATGGGCAAATCTAAAAAATAGGTACACTTTCAAACAAAAAATTTTAATTTTTAAATTTGTGAGCACACCTATGTTTTATATATCATTTTATTCGTAATNATCGAAATAGGTTAACATTAACATATAGCTCCAATACAACTGATTACTCAGATATGTGTTTTTGCGCAATACCTCTAACTTCATATCTGAATAATAAATTGTATGCGTGCTATATGTTAAACTGAACCTATACTAAATTTTAACCTGTTCAATTGAAGGAGTTATAACGCAAAACAAGTTGTATGGAGCTATATGTTTTAGTGAACCGATTTCGATGATTTTATGGAATAGT
>NW_016201782.1:0-2433 GCF_001687245.7 Rhagoletis zephyria | reverse complement strand
CGCGTTCAGCGGTGAGGCATGCAACACAAAGGTAAGCTTAGCTAAGTCAGGCTGTCTAGTTTGCTTTTATCTGACTGAAAAGTAGTATTCGAGGGCTGACAAATTTCGCTTTTTGCACCCTTAAGCTCACTGGAAATGTTCAAAGACTCTCAAGTGTTGCAGTGCCGGAGGGTGAGTGAGCGGTAGTTGTTGATCTTGGATTTTTGTTTGGCGTTCTTTGTTATTTTCGAAATAATTTAAGACCACTGTGTTGTGGCACATTGATATGCGCGCCACATTCCTATCTGCGACTACTTGGCAGGTGTTACTAAGCCGCTTATGTGTTAGACGGAGTCGAGCAATGCAGTTAAGTTGTTTGGAAATATTTTTGAATTGGATGGGGTTAGAAATTTAAATTACTTGAGAAATATAAATTACTCTGCAGTTAAGATTAAGACCGAAAATAAGCTCTGTGGACATGTCAAAAGCCCTCAGAGTTGGGCCCAATGAATTGTGGTGAATCAATGAATCTAGTAAACACAAATTAAATACATAAAAACTATTATAACAATTATTTTAAAACAAGATTGAATGTAAGTTTGTGATTTCAGTATTCTATTTTTTAAATCTCGGCTAAAAATTTTGGTATTCAATACTGCTGCGCCAATATACGCATTTATATCTTGGATTCCGGGGATTTTCAAGCTTTCTTTCAAAATTTCTGGACCTCGAAAATTTGCAATTTCAAAGTTACTGAAACTACAGTTCATATTATAAAAATTTGTGTAAACACTAGAGCCATTACAAAATAATTTAAAGCTGAACAAAATGATTGCGAAGCCCCAAGGTCAATACGGCCGCATAGGAAAAAGACAGCAGAACTTCTGAAACTTAACCCCAACCAAGTAACCAAGTAAGTATGGAGCTTTCCTCTTAATCTAACCTAAAATGGGTGCATTGATATTCACTATTAGATATTTATGTATGCAACTGAGTACACTCCCGTCCATTTGAATTTCAAGTCACATCATAAAATAAAAGCAGGGAAAATGTGTTTTTATTTTGCCAGGTGACACTATTATATAAAGCCAAAAAGGAAGTTGCCACACTATGAAAAAGTTATAAACTAACACCAAAATGAGAACTTCAAGTAAATAAAAGCACAAAAATATCGACCTTCCATATTATTAGAAACTACTCTTCGTTTATTATTTTGGTATAACGCGTTTATAAATGGGAATACGTGTCTCTACCACACGCAGTGTTGGATAATATGACAATGTGTGGCAAAAAAAAAACGACAAGAAAGCCCGTGTCTCAGCTAGGCCGTATTTGACTTCCGCCAAACGAAATGCTGTTGAGGCGGAAATACCTCAAAAGGCGTTAATAACGGGTTTTTATAAACCAAAAACAACATAGAAGATAGAAAAACAATGAACTTTTGCAACCCCAAAGGGCTTTTGAAATTGCTATTTGAATAGGGTTTGCAAAAATAAGTATGTAATCGAAAAAATGATATGCCAACGCACCAGACGCATATGTATGTGTATGCACATATGTATGTATGTATGTATCTGTGGTCATAAGCAATAACTGCCTAAGTCGGTAAACCTGTCTTCGAGAAAAAAAAGTTTTAAACATTTGGATTGTAATTTTATCCTTATGGGGAAACCAAAAAATGGTGGACTATAACTTTTTAAATGGCTTAGCTGGCGATAATGGAATAGTAGTTGCAGCATACGACAGCATATAAAACTCAATTTTTTCTTAAGTCGACTTAGGCGGTTATTGCATATGACCACAGGTATATGTTAGTTGAAAAATGCTTTGTTGTTTGCCATTATGGCAAGCATTTTAATAATCTTATTTTTACATATGTATGTACTTATATAACTGCCATTTCTCTTACCTACTTCCCTATGCAGGAAACGCTTCGATGCGTTGCAAGAAAAACTAACCAAACGTGCGTCCGAGAAAAAACGCAATAATTAAGTTATGAATGCGAATGCCAGCGCTGCACGAAGAAGGCAAAAGAGAGCGTATAGAAATACATACATACATATATGAAAAGCAGGGCACGCCTCCGGTTTTTCCCTCCACTAACCTGTTCAATAGTTTTCTTACCAGAGTCATTCCTCTACACGCCGCCTACCCACTGTTGGCCAGCACTGCCAGCACCTTACAGATTCTCGACACGTACAAGCTGAATATAATTTTATGCTTGGCATTATGACAATCAAATGTCGGTAATAATCATACGAAGACATGACAATAATCATGTTGCTGATGGCACGGCGAAAAAACCGCTCCACTCCGACGAAGTTACTTGCAATGGCTTCTTCTGCTACAAATGGGCGAGTACTACTGCTTTCGCGGTTGCTTACTGTGAGTACTAAGTATGTATCCGCCAACAGCAAATGGCTACTTTGCTTGCTTTTATGGCGCTACAAAACA
>NW_016201781.1:0-2433 GCF_001687245.7 Rhagoletis zephyria | reverse complement strand
GCAAATCGACAGTGCCGCCCGCAAAGTTCGCAATCGCCAAACCCTTGCAATTTGTTTTTTGCTTCCACCTCAATTCTCTTCACTCTTCTTATTTATGTATGTATTTATATTTTATTTGCTCTGCTCCTCCCTATGTGCCCTTGTTAGCCGCATTTTAATATTTTTAGTTTTCAAAATTTGAATTGCGTTTGTGTGTGTATGTGTGTGTGACATAAAATCGCAAATGTTTGCTGTACATATTTCTGTTTTCGCAAAGTTTTCGATTTCGGTTCTGGGGCCGGTCGAACCTGTCGTTGTTGGCCTTCAAAATTGTAAATTATAGTGGCAGCGTAACAGCTGGAGATAAATCTTTGCGCTTATTGTAATTGCTTTGGCTGTGCTCATAATGTATGCTAAATTTAGTTGTTGTTGTTTTCAGCAGTTTTATGTTGATTTGTTGCAAAAAAGCATTGGGTTTTCGAGCCAGTTTTTATACCAAAAGCATAAATAACTTTGCACCGCAATTTCGCTTTCATTCGGGGCATGATTTCAAGTGGCATAACTTTTGAGTTAAATACGCATGAGTCATAGAGTCGTTAAAATATTGTAGTATTTAAATACACACTGGAATACTTCTGTATATTAACATATTTTTGTATATAATTTAAGTAATTTGGCAACAGAATTCGGCATATTTTTATTTATTTTTGATAAATTCACAGCCGAATCGCGGCGTTCGTTATAGATTGAAATCCGTTTCAAAATTTCATTTGCGTTTAATATTGATAGGATATCGATAATGTTACGGTTATAGATTTTGGAAAATTATATCGAAAAATATCGAAATCCATAAAAATCAATAAATGTTTTCATGCAAATGCCGACAAATCTATCGATAGAAATGTAACCCAGGTACTATAATCTCAATCCGATTTTTTTTTGCCTTTGGAGAGGAATGGATTTACTTTTGTTATTGTTTTTGAAACTATAAGAGTAAGCTAAGTTGAAATTTTTCTAAAAATTTACCATAAGCAACTCATTAATCAGATCGCCATTCGTTCTTCCGGCGGTTGTTAAATGGTTCAGATCGCCAATGACTCAGAAAACTGAAGCGATGAGTAATAAATTTTAGTTCATGAGAAAATATATCGCTATGCACACAAAATTATTTAAAACTTAATACAGTTGTTGCATTGGATCAATTTACACAATTCAAAACTTTCCATGAGAACGTATTTTTACCGCTAAAAAATCAGCAAATAAACATAAAAACTTAATTATGAACAGTTAATTTGAAAATTTACCTCACCGGCAACAGCACTCACTACTAATTGTAAATATTTACCAATGAAATTCACTATATTTCGTTAAATGAAAATATTACACCGAATTGTATGCTAACAAAAACTAAATTATAACTAAGCCATATTCACAACCATAACCACGTATGTACATACATACATATGTACCCTGCAGTAAAATATAGAGACAGTCTGACAAAGCGCTAGTTCCGAACTACTTATATCAGAANATATATATAGAGACAGTCTGACAAAGCGCTAGTTCCGAACTACTTATATCAGAACTATCTCTGAACTAGTGCAAAACGGATGCCGAGCGGCACAGTTGAAACTTGCGGTGTAAATGTGCAAATGGTCACTACTCGTACAATANACTATCTCTGAACTAGTGCAAAACGGATGCCGAGCGGCACAGTTGAAACTTGCGGTGTAAATGTGCAAATGGTCACTACTCGTACAATAAGAAAGTACCTCAGCGAAAAGACCTCCGACTCAGGCATCGTTGGTCCGGATTTCAAATCGCAGTGGAGGCAGTTGACAGTTTTCAAATTAAATGAATTGAAATTGTTGCGTGCAGCTTACAATAATCTTTTTTTTTTTCTTACGAAATATGTAACAAAAATGGAATCTGTAAAAAAAAGAAAAAAGGAAAAAGTATCCAAAAATCTAACCTTAAAAACGGTTTATAAAACAAAAAAACTAGTTGCAAAGTATTGCACTGGGCGACAATTGCCACCGGCAATGACATCCCAGTGTAAAACTGGACAGTTGAAAGCATTGCTTGGGTATTGAGCTAGGTATCTACTATCGGCAAAAGGTCTAGTTCTACGCTAGTTCTCAGCTAGTCAGATTTTCTGCAGGGTACATACACAAACGAATACAAACACATTTCTCTATCGAGCCCTTACCGTCAAAAGTACGTAAGCGACATTTTTTTTTTTAATTTTCCTTTTGATGCAGAAATGTTTCTATGTCATCGAGATGCACTTCTGCATCAAAATCAAAATGTTGAAAAAATGTCGCTTATGTCTTTTTGGCGGCTAGGGCCCGAAAATATAGATATCCGTAAGTATGTAAATTATCAGCGCAAATTGAAATGTCCATAAACGCAATGGAAATTCAGATCGAATCGGTGCGACGCAATGCCGGCAAC
>NW_016201779.1:0-2433 GCF_001687245.7 Rhagoletis zephyria | reverse complement strand
CGGGCTTAAGAAAGAAGTCAGGCATCAGCCTAACTAAATAAAATTAAATGCCAAAACCAAATTAAAATTAGTGATTAAATGTTAAACATAAAATGATGATTATTTGCTAGAATTGGAACTAGCTGTCTGAATGCTTTCAAGCAAATTAAGTTCTCAGCCGTACAGTAGACGAAGATCTTCATTGTAGTCCTCGGGGTTCCACTCATTCTCAACAAAATTTACCTGTTGTGGTGTTGAGACAGGGCAATCAGGTTTCTTAGGATGTCCTTCGCAAAGTCGTACATTGTGACGACCATTGCATTTCACACACTTGTAATTAATTGTGCATTGCTCAATAATGTGTCCTTTACGAAGACAAAGAAAACACAAACCTAATGTTCTCACCAGCTCTTTACGCTCAGCTGGTGTCGCCTGACGACAGTACAATATGCTGTGTTCTGGATCTTTACACTTAGAGCAGGGAGGTTTAGGACGATCATCACGAGCATTGTTGAAACCGCTTTTGGTTCTGAAATCCTTTCCATTGCCGTTCAACCCTGTCGATGTACTTGCTGCATTTACACTGCCTTTAAAAGTAGATTGGAAAGCTTCAGAATGTGTCATTTGTTCTTCTGCAGCCAAGGTAGCATTTGCTGCTCCTCCCCAGCCTTTACCATCTCTTTTACCCTTCCAATCTGATCGTGGGAAAGGGCCTCGTGGTGGAAAGTCGTTTCGAGCATTTGCGCGCCGTAATTCGGATCCAGGGTCAAGCATCCTGAAAGTGTGAGCTCCCTTCAATTCAGCTTCAAGATAAAGACAATAACGTTTCAAAGAAGGCGGTTTACCTGCGTTCTTTAGGCAGTAGGCATCACTCAATTTTCCCGGCATCTTACCTGCAAACAGTTTCAAAATTTCTGCCTCATAACCNTCGCACAAGCGGAACTGCGTTCGCTCGTGCGTAAATGTGACTTATAACTTTAGAAATGTCAGTGTACTCCTCTACTAAAATGGAGAGGGCGCGGTCATATTGTGTTGAATCGACGTTCTTTATCAGATGTTTGCTGCGGGCATCAAGTTTACCGATTAGGCGAGCATACTTCATTGACTCTCTGCAATCTGTTTGGTCAACAACATCGATGAATGTGTGGAAAAATCGCATGAAATCTAGGTAATCACCGTCAAAAGGCTCCATGTCCTTATAATCGTCTCGGTTAAACTTTTCAAACAAAGGAACTCCTCGTTGCGGAATTTGAATGTTGAGTCCAGGAGGAACGTAACCACGATTTCCTCGTTGAGGGAGCCTGCCTCCACGACCACCACCACCTCCTCTTGGGTCGTCTGGGTCGTCAGAGTCATCAGGATCACCTCCGCCTCCTGCACCTCTGCGTGGTGTCACTCTGTCACCACTCTGGAAAAATGATGATTGTTGTCCGGTGTCGGTATTTTTGCGTTGTCCTGAGTTGTCGTCTTTGTTTCCGCCACTGCCACTGCCACTTGTTCCACTCGTCTTCATTTTATGCATTGCCTCGCTGATGGCATCAAGAATGGTATCGTCTCCTGCTTGCATCACTTTGTCGATTTTCGTTGTTACTCGCGAAGTAGATGGTTTTGCAATAATGATGGTGTTGTCAAGGTCATCTTCACCTCGATTCTGTTTAAACAAGCTAGCTGGCAGTGTTGATGAAAGTGTACTGCGACGATTCATTGGAGTGGTAAATGCTGGGCTGAAAGTGACGTGCGGGTTCGGTATGACAGACTTACCCTTACTGTCATAAAGCCCAGCTGTTTGATTGCGAACGCTCTGGCGAATCTCATACAGCTTTTTCTGTCCCATGATGCGCTGGCGGACTGTCCCCAGCTCATCATCATCCAAAATTGACATTGACCAGTCGAGAGGATCTCCTCGTTCTGGTTCTCGCTCATAAACTTTCTCCGTCTCTGTAGAAACAGGCTCTGTCTCTGCCTCTTCCTCAACATCATCTTTAACATCGTCGAAAACTGGGAGGACATGTGTAGTGGTAAATTTGTCCGACGTGATGCCGTAATCGGTCATTAGTCTGACAATGTAATCATAAGTCTCGGAAACACGTTCTTTCTCGGTATAAACCGGACAATCCCCTGCGACACCCAGTTTCTTCCACTGTCTCTCTAGGAACTTTAGATTTTCCCGGAGAAATTGGAGCTTGATCCACTTATCAAAAATCATTTGTGCATCATCCGGCTTCATTGGCTTACCCTTGGACTGAACTTTACGGTCAACATTGGTGAGCACGAGCAATAAAGCCATAATTTTCTTACGGACACGCTTGTGGAGATCAGTGACAATCTTTGCCTGAGTGGAAGGCAAGGCTTGGCGAGCCTTAAGCATCACTGGTTTGAGCATCATGGCTTGTCAGTCGAAAAGTCAAGCGGAAAAATGGGTAAATAAGGAACGGACAGATAATGAACGGTGAG
>NW_016201778.1:0-2433 GCF_001687245.7 Rhagoletis zephyria | reverse complement strand
GCATGAAAATCCTAACCTCAAAAAAATCACCCGTTATGTATATATGTATGTACATTTGTACTTAAGAAGCGAAATTTCTTCAGATGTAACACAAAGTTCTTAGTGACCAAGCGGGTACCATACCCAAATCAAAGGTGAACTTAAGCGGTTTTCACTGTATGTATGTATATATATATATATACATATATATGTATGTATATATATATATACATATATATGTATGTATGTGAATATCTGGATATACGTATTTGTACAATACATTTCGAAGGGATTCGAATTCGGTTCACGGGGTACAGACGCAAATGGGAAGTAATTCGATGTTTGAAATGTTGAATGCTTTTACATAAAAAGTTGGAATGCATTCTGCGGCACAACACACCCACGCTTGTTTTTCGTGTTTGAGGGAAATGTTTAGATTTACGTAAAGCGCGCCAAAAGCTCGAGTAGGGGAATTAACAAGCGTGTTTTCGGGTTTTTCAATAAATTTTGTTACCACCACGTTTAGCGATTAAAATCTCAAAACAACTGGCCGGCCACTCATGGCTTCAAGCTACCGATTAGATAGAAATATGCGAGTTGAAGGCAGCAAACTGTATATAAACATATACATACATACATACATACATAAATATGTAATATGCACACGCTTATATGTATATAAATGAAGGAAAATGGATTTCATAACTCAGCATTGTGACCAAGTCAAGCGTAAAAAATTATGTTTTCGTGCGACATCGTAGCAAAATGTTGACCGATTTCGGCAACAAGGATTCCATGCGCATGCGCATGCGGGTGGGTGCAGCAGACTAAACGTCGACGCACTGTGGGTGAAATTAGGAAAGTAAATTACTTTTGAAATCAAAAAAGTTTTCAGAATAAGACTCTTTATCGATTCTTCTGAAAATATGAGACGAGAGCTTCAGCTGACATTGCATTATTTATTGAGATAAAATTAAATTTAGGGAATTACAAAAATGAGTTTAATATTTTTCTAGGACAACGAAACTGTCAACTTGTTCACAAAAACCCATTTTCGCCTGCATTAAAATTACATAAAAAAATGAATTATTTTTTTTTGCCGATGGGTGGCGCTGAACCCATTTTTGAGAAATTCTTATTTAATAAGATTCTTTACTTATCAGCCAAACAAAAAATATTAATTTAATTCAACTAAAAATATAAGAGAAATATCCTAGTTTCATTAATTTTCATTGATACTAATGGTAATTTTTAGCCGCTTGAACTTGCACTAAAGTTGAATGGGCTATAAAACTCAAATATACTCAAAATATTCTAACAGCGCTGAGAAAAAATTTTAAATTAAAATGGAAATTTATTGCATTTTTCTGCAAAGTTTTAAACTTGGATTTGTATGGGTTTTGTTAGAGGATGAACTGTGTTTTAATTGAAAATTCTTAAAAATAAATAACTAAATATAAGTGGCAAACAATATTACGTTGAAATGGGGGTGCTATTGATATGACCGATACTGTACATACACTTAACGGCACCTTATCAGCTATGCCCCATAGTACACTGCCTACGATAGTGCTTTCGAAAACAAAAAAAAACAAAAAAGAAACAGAGAAGCAAGGCCCAGGTGAAGGTGGACGCACATACAAATGTATATACATACATATGTACGTGTGAAGTGAGTATCCCCAAAGATCAGCTTGGCAAATGCGGGCTGGCCACAAGCTCAGCCATTCAGCTCAGCCTTGCCGTCAACCGTACTAGCCAGTCTAAATCTAAAAGCGCGCCAAATCTGAACAATTTAGCAGCCGACAGTCGAATAAGCCAACAAATCCATTTTTGGCCTTTCTGGCACGCGCCACCGTCATCCGGCAGCAAAATAGCGGCGCGGCGCGGCGCGGCGCAAGACTGCTGCAAGCCAGTAAGTACCTTTGCCCGCTCGCTTTTTCTCGCCGTTGTGGTTGTTGTACCCGTTTTTATGGTGGTCATAATTTAATGTCTCTTTATTTTCGATGCTTTGTCCGCTGCCTTTACAGCCACCGGCTAATAGCCCGCCAGTCACTAACCACCATTACGAACACCACCGCCATGCCATGCATCCGTGTGTGTGTGTGGTGCTTACTGATCGCTGAAGCGTAGTGAATTCTATTGTTTTACAAAACAACGCGCGGGTGTTGTACTTTTGGTTTGGTTTGGTTTGGTTTGGTTTATATTTTCCAGTCACTGCGGCGAATTTCATTCACTCACTCACTCCCAATAGTATCGTAAAGAAAAACAAAAACAAAAAGAAAAACAAAAACAAAAACAAAAACAAAGTATAAACAATCGTACTTAGTAGATAGTTACAATCACATTTTGCATAAGACAATTGTTGAGATTTTGTTGTTGCATTTTCCCATTTTACGTCTACACTGGTGGCTGGTGGCTGGGCTGTGAACTCCTGTTGTCCGAAGGCTGACT
>NW_016201777.1:0-2433 GCF_001687245.7 Rhagoletis zephyria | reverse complement strand
ATAGGCCATGAAATGAAGACCCGTTGCGACACCACGACTAAGATTTTTCCCTCCCCCTTGCTAAACCATTTTGAGTCCTTGACGAATTTGTCAAGGTCATTAAAGAAAGGAGACCCCAAAAAGCGCAGTCTGCTTCTCGATAATGCCGGGGGTTTACGGAGAAGGAGAAGAACTGTGTTCTCTTGGAAACGGCAGGTCAATCTGTGGCCCCTGGGTCTGGGTGCCCATCAAACGCTGGAACGGCTGCGAAGCCTTTTCTTAAGGCAGCAGGGGTCTCACGACCTGGCTAAAACGGGAAAAGTCGACAAGCGGCCACAAAAATTAACACTGGGGGAGCCGCCGCGAGGGAATCTTCGGGCGGCTCTCCTCAGGATTAAGCGGAGGGGTGGTCCCTTCACGCTGAAAAGCGGAAGGCAAAATCAGGCAGTACCGAGGGCGAAAACCCTAATACCAAACTTCCAGACCACAGCTGGGTTCGGTGCAAAACCAAACAAAAAGGCGTACGTCGGCGAAGGAACTTATTCTGCTTCTGCAGCATCTATGGTAAGGCACTCCGAGTCGTTCTGCATGTCTGCCTATAAGCCAGTGACCCGTTAGAACACTGATTGTATGAGATATATCCTCCCTCTTTAGACAGTATAAGCCGCGAGACCTACCACCACCATACTATAATTCCCTAAAGGAGAATCGGTCTAACTACTGAACGAAAATAAGGCCACCGAAGCCTTTTCATAACTCTGGATTATGTTCTCCTTCCAGCTCAGTTTTTTTACGAGAATGACTCCTAAAAATTTTGCTTTATTCGTAAAGCTTAAAAGTCTCCCGTATCATCTCGTAAAGAGAACAAGTTCCACTTTCTCTGAATTGACGCAGAGACCACTGCGAGTGGACCATCTCGATACAACGCGAAGTGCTGTCTGCATCTAGTGTGGTTCCGATACGAGTAACTACAGGTAAATACTCGATACTTTCTTCAAGTACTGAGTACTTTTTGTACTCGAATCCTTCCCGCAAGTACTTAGGTGGGTATCGAGTACGCGGGTAAAGTATTACTTGCTTTTCTAAAAATTCTGAAATTCGGTTCTGACAATATATGAATTATGTTGTGGTTTTGGCAACACGTTAGGTTGGCTAATAAAGAAAGCGTAAATTGCTGCATTCTCGCATTAGTCAAACATTAAAATTTTGCAAGATTTACGACTTCTCTTTCAGTAGCTTTTCGCCGAAAGTACTCGAACAAACTTGTGGCTCCTTCTTCGGTAAGTTTAAGTCGGAGAGTATTCGAACTGATTCTGATTTTCTTCACATGGCATGAGTATTTACAATGAGTTCGATATGAGTAAGTATCGAGTACCTCTCTCCGATATATTTGTAGCATCGATACTTTTATTCAATATTTTTAAAGAGTACAGGTATCGAATACGTGGTGGTATCGGAACACCACTATCTGCATCAATTCGCAGAGTTTGCAGGAACGTCCCCCTATACGCGATGGCAACGTCATCCGCATAAGCAACAACCTTGGCGGCTCCCCATTTCGTCTCTCGCAATAGAGGGTTCACGGATAAGTTCCCAAGCAGGGGCGAGAGTACGCCACCCTGTGGTGTGCCCCTTGTCACGTGTCTTTAAGCCAAGTTCTCGCCGACGTTTGCCGTGATCACCCTGCACAATAGCATTTGCCTTTTAAACTCCACCAGAGAATTGTCTACCTCCAGTCCCCTCAACGCCTGTATTATGGCCTCTGAACTTATATTGTTAAAAGCTCCCTCAATATCTAGAAAGGCTACAAGACAATAGTCTTTGTAACTGAAGGATTTTTCAATATAATTGGCCAGGCAATGTAGCGCTGTCTCCGTGGACTTTCCCTTCATACAGGCATGTTGATCGTTAGACAGTAGTCGACTATCGATTCTGTAAGATAGGTAGTTACTAACTATCCTTTCTACGGTTTTAAGAACAAAAGAAGAGAGGCTAATAGGTCTGAGATCCTTTGGATTTGTGTGTGAGGCCTTACTGGCTTAAGAAATAAACACCACGGAGACAGATCTCCATACTATTGGTATGTAGTCTACTTTAAAACAACCCATGTTCATAAGGCAACTTACAGAGGTTTCAAGCGTCGCAGCCAGTTGTGCGGGAATAATCCCAACCGGCCCCGCCGCGTAATAGGGCTTAAAGCTTTGTATGGCCCAAGCAATCCTCTCCATTGTGATAGGCACGTTTACTACCCTACCTGAAGGAAGGTGTAAAGCGCCCCCTGTTTGCAAACTCCCTGAGAAATGTGTGTCCAAGAGCAGTTCTACCACCAGTGGGGTTTTCGCACTCCCCTAGGTCTAGGGCCAGGACAAGCCTTAGCCAAGGCCTCTGAACAAATCCGAATAAATCCGGATATGGTAACTTACGTTCCAGAGCGTCTTTGTATATTTCCCAATC
>NW_016201776.1:0-2433 GCF_001687245.7 Rhagoletis zephyria | reverse complement strand
GATTTAAAAACAGAAATCGAGTGGAGTGATTTAACAAATGGAAACAAAAGTATATTAAAATTTGAAGAGGTTATTAGAAAAAAGCGGTCCAACTGTTTTTTTTTTATTATTTTGAAGAAAAATTTTTGCAAATATTTGATAAATTCAACTGTGAATACAAAATATTTGTTTAGCCGAGCCTCCCCCAATCGGTAACAATAGACGCGAAGTCTATTCTGCCTTTTCCAAAATGGATGGAGAAACAAAGCGAATGGCTTTTGTAGTATTCGAATACAAGACGGAGCTTCGCCTGTCATCAGATAAACAGTCAGAGCATACACGTCCCAGTCAGTTATAAGTTCAAAAAAGTAGAAGAGCTCATTACATACAGAATAGGTTTGTTTTCTACATTTTCGGGCTAGCTTCGGGAAAATGAGCGTAAGTACGGAATGCCTTGGAGTGCATAACCTGCCCAAAACCACGGGAAGACAAAAAGGTGACAGAGGTGACAAAAGATCAACGGAAATAACGTCAATTGACACTATTTCGCATACTGGTGCGAAATAAAGTCAATTGACATTATTACCTTTTCAAAAGCGAAAAAAATTCAACAAAAATTTGGAAAAAAAAGTAAACGATGCTATTTCCTAATTCAAATGGAAAGAGCGCCAACAATGGTTATATTATGGTTACGTAAACTCGACTGTTATGTACTAATAGTCGAACCTAGGTTTTATCTCCAACTACTTGCCTACGGCTGTTGGCCATATTTGAAGTATTTTGCTGCACTAAATCGTTTTTGCAGAAAAAGCTCGGTTAAACACTCCGCAAAATGCGCAAGCAATAAACATTTATTTTATTATTTTAAAATATTTGATATATTTTTTTCGTTATTTTGGAGACAAAATACATAGATGTTGTGCCATCTGCAGTGTACTTTTGTATAAGTGCATATTTCAGTTTCCTGTGGAAAACAAAATTTTAAAAACGACACAGTTTGTAAAAATTTTTTTCTTAAAAGAGTTGAAGCCCATAAAAGCTTTAAGAGAAATTCTTTGTTTGCCTAATAAATTGAAATTCGTTGATGTTGCTTCCCAATTTCAAACTACATAAAGGGGACATATTTTAAAATATTCCGCATGATTGTTGAAATAGTTTAAATAAAAAATAAACACAAAGTACTGTAAATCAGAACAAATTAAAAGAAAAATAGTAAAAAACATTCTATACCATTGTAATGGCATTTTGTAATCACACCCGAACAAAAAAAAAATAGTTAAAGTGAGAAAATCAAATCAGCAGCAAACATAAAGGGGCTGAATTAAAAATTATGCAGTTTAAATAATAAAAACAAAAAATTTTTAAATGTAAAAACAATTGAAAATTAATAAATGTGAAACACAAATATGTAAAATCTCAACGGAATAAATAAATAAATAAAAACAAAAACAAACTACATTTAGAAATCCATTAAAGATCGAACATACATACATAAGTATGTGTTGTGAAAAATGCATTCATTTTTTAATGAATAGCATTTTGATGTTAATGTAAAAAATTTATGCATTAATTTTTGAAATTTAATGTAAATGAAAATTTCAATGCATTAATTTTGAAGAAATAATGCTAATGAATTTTTTTATGGTTTTCATTATGTTAAATTCAATGGCATTTGTCATCAAATAGGTAAAAATACATTGTAAACTACAACTAAAAAACGGTTTATCGATTCATTTAGATCAGTATAGATCTTCAGTCGTGTAAATTTAAATTTAAAATTTTTCATTAAAATTTCTCATTACGATTAGTTTGGTTAATTTAATGAAAGCAAATTTCATTAGCATTATATTTTTCAGAATTATTGCATTGAAATTTTTAATTGCATTTAAATTTCAAAACTTAATGCATTTATTATTTAAATTAACATTATTGCTTTAAGTACCATTCATGTATTTTTCACAACTCTGGTATGTAGATAGTTTGTAGACCAAGGGGGGACACACATAACTAAAGAAAATAATTGTGTCAAAAGGAAAGATGCAGGCTATTTGAAAATATAACTATGGTATATTATAAAAAGATATAGACAATTTAATTTTTTGTCAGAATATCTACATGGTTATACGTATATATGTATGTATGTAAATAAGTGTGTACAACATGGATATATGTGAATTGAGAAAAGAAGCGATAATTTTAGAAAAATATGGTGCATTCCAAAACGTCAAAATATCAAGCATCAGTTTCTTTTATTTCTAAACCACAGTAGATTGTAATGCCAAATATGCGCAACCACGGTAAAATGCTGGTTTTCAATAAGGTTGCGCAAGTTAGATTTTTTCTTCTAGTAGGGTTTAGAAATAAAAGAGACTGATGCTTTGTATTTTGACGTTTTGGAATGCGCTCGTAATTAATTACTAATAAAATACGCAACAAATTACAAATGAACACATT
>NW_016201774.1:0-2433 GCF_001687245.7 Rhagoletis zephyria | reverse complement strand
TTATAATTTTTGTTCTACACTTTCCTAATGCTTATGTACACTGTTGATGACCTTCCATGCCACGTGCATACTTTTTATACTTTATAAGCACAATACATATATTCTATGTTCACTTTTCTATTTTAATTTATTTTCTTTTTATTTTTTTTTATATTTTACCACAATTTGACACAGCTGTGACCCAAGTGTTTGAGTGAGAATATCGAGCGTCAAGGGACGTTTGGTTGTGGTGATAGACCGTTAGGGCTATTGCCATTTAATTACCCTGCAGGGAGAATTTGTAACTTTCATATACATTTTATTGATTNCATAGATAGTTGATTTGCATAGAAACTCGCTCTATAATAATGGTTGGTTCCATGATCGCTGTTGATATTAAAAAATTACCGATACTGTTGTCAAATATTTATATACAGTCAGCGTCAAAAATATGAATACCCGCACGTTTTATTATTTATTTTTTCCATGCCAAGTTTTTCTAATTTTTTTTTATAAAAATATAGTTAGTTCAGCAGCAAAAGCTAGCAGCATCAATTTTTTCAATTTAGTTTTTAACTCGGGAAAATCCGAGAACTACCAAAAAATTGTCATCAAAATTTTCAACTTCTCAATTCCATTTTGTAGAAAAAAACTGGGTATGCAGTTTTTTAGCCCATTAAATTTTAGTGTAATGAGTTGAATTTTGAGAATTTTTTTTGTAGAGGGTGTTGCGCATTTTCTTCCATATTAAAATAGATTTTTTTCATTCGTTATATGGAAGAAAATGCGAAACACCCTTGACAAAAAAAACTAACTAAAATTTAATGGGCTACAAAACTCAAAATTTTTCCAAGAAATCGAATTGAAAAGTTGAAAATTTGCTGGAAATTTGTTTGGTATTTGTAATTTTCCCATGTTCTATATGATATTTAAAAAAAATCGGTTCTGCTGGTTTTTTGTTTTACAACAAAATAAAAAAAAAAAATGGTATGGAAAAACAAATGAAGAAAATCGTAAAAACATCAGGGTATTTATATTTTTTACCCTGACTGTATATCGTTAGTATGGTATGGAATGGGCGTATCTCACGTCGCCGCTGAAATGCAAAAGAGCCACGATAAAACTATCGATATATAATTTAAAGACCTTCGATTGGTTTGACAGTCGATAAAAAATACCGACACACTTTTGTGTCAACATGTTTTCCCGGAATATTTGGCGATAATTTTTCGATACAAATATCGATAAATTCCTTATATCGCTGCATAGAATTATCGATGCGTTAACGATTGATTCGAAATTGTCTATCAACACATTTTTTAATCCTAAAAATAATAAGATATTTATCGGTTGTAGTGCAGCAAATGTTTTCTCAAAGACAGCCGTCGTTTTCTCTACAGGGTTTGCGCGCAGGTCATTGTGTGTTTGTGTATGCCACTGATTTGTGTCATGTTGCTTCAGCTGATGTTACGTCCACCCTTCGTTTTGTTTTATTTTATTTTTTGACATACATTTTCTCACATTTCACTATGCGCTGGCTGTGCTTTTTTGTCACAAATTTTCATTTTTAATTTATCAGTATTTTTTTTTTCTTTAATTTTTCTGGTCAACTTTTGTTGCAAATACCAGTTTATTTTATTTTTTGTTTTTTTGTTTTTTTTTCGACCTTTTGCTTTGTCAAAGTTTGAGTTATGTTTGAGTGACCAATGTCATAACATAAAATATGCCGCAGTGGCAGCTGACAACATCGCTGCAGTTACGGAATATTGATAGTCTACGTCTCTGGCTCGCTCGGTACATACTTTACACGAGCGAAACAGCTACAAAAATAACAAATTCGATAACATATTTTTGTGCCTTGCATAAATTTAGGCGATAATCGTAGGCGAGGGTCACACACACACACACACACATGCACGCGCAGAGGTCGTTAAAAAAGGTCACACGGCAGTAGGAGAGTTACACAGAGTATGGCGTAAGGGGGTAAACGAGTGCCTGAGTTACTTCTAGCGCAAATGTGTTGGTGTGTGTATGTATATGTATGCGTGTTAGTGAGTGCCTTCATGCCCATATGTGCCTCGATAGTTATACATAGCGAACGCGCATCGAGTGCTCCACTTCCCTGTCGTCCTCATCTAACTACACTCTTCTCCTCCCCGCACTCTGGCATATGTCAATTTCGTGCGTGATTATCGTTTGTGTCATCTGCACACATGACTGTGCAAACTCGCACACACACACACACATATATGTAAGTTTTTCAAGCGATATGTCATAGGTCGATTTTGATGTGCTTTCAAAAGC
Source organism: Rhagoletis zephyria (assembly GCF_001687245.7). Lineage (NCBI taxonomy): Eukaryota > Metazoa > Arthropoda > Insecta > Diptera > Tephritidae > Rhagoletis > Rhagoletis zephyria. The sequence continues at coordinate 150 of NW_016201774.1, read as the reverse complement.
CAGAAATTGCTTGTTCGCTAACTCCATTCACGGTGCCAGTAGCAGCTGACCTTTTTGTGCTGATAATCAGAGAGCGAAATCCAACAATAAAAACAACCAGAAAAAAAATGCTAGCAAACGAGCGTTCGGATATTGATGTTAAGCAATTTT
>NW_016201773.1:0-2433 GCF_001687245.7 Rhagoletis zephyria | reverse complement strand
TTCATACCTTTCATGAACATCTGCAAATTTTAGTTTGACAGATTACTGATTTTGAATACATCTGCATACATCGATAGAGGAGTTACATACTTATATAAAAAATCGCATTTAAACAATCAGAGGTATGGAAGATATACTTTATATGGCACCAATCTAAGTGATTTTCACTGCTATGTGATCGGTATGTAAACCGGTAACACAATTTATTGGATTTAGTTTCCTACATAAAGGAGATATATCGCAAAAACTGGTATCTGAACAATCAGTGCTATAGGAGATAAAGCTTATACAGCATAGATTTTGACGATTTTCTCAGTAGACTTTGTATTATGCCTTCGGCATAGCCGAAGACAGCGCTGCTCTTACTTGTTTAATGTGAATTTTCTTCACCGCCGGGTGGACAACTGACCAATCTTCTACTCGAAACTCTTGAAAACAACAAAATAAATATAAGTTATTTACAAAACATCTCCTATGTACCGGGGTCCTAGAATTAAAACCGGGAGCACCATTTATACCATGGGGATGGCATTTCTTGAATTTGGTGAATGTTGACGCTGCTTCTTCTTCTTCAGAGCATCTACTTTCTATTCTGAGCATCTACCAAGAGATGGACCATTTTTAAAAATGATGTCGAAAATCTCACCGCCAAACCATTATGCACAACTCGTTGGGAAAACAGACTCGACATGGTTAAAATAATTAAATATCAGCCGAAAGAGGTTTAGGAAGCTCTAGTGGAGATTTTATTTTCCTCTGATTTGAAATATTCTGCTGTCCAGCATGAAACTAAATGCTTGGCTGATGAAATGATGCGATTTGAATTTCTCATCTCCCTGTCTTTTCGGTATGACATCCCATTGCAGGTCAATACCGTGATTAAAACAATGCAGAGTACAACCGCTGATTCGATAGAAAATTGCGCTGAATCTCAGTTGACCGTCGTTGCGGGCAGACGTGTTTTTCGTTGCTCTGTGTTTTTCATTTGCTCTTCGGTCTGATATCGCAATGACTAAGTGCATAAACTGTGACAAGCAAATCGTAAAAGATGACTATCTCTTGCGGTGTCTGTGGGCAAAAGAAGATGTTCGATCAGGAATGTCAAGATTAGTCTGCAATTTTCATACCGTAAGATCAATTTAGAACTGATTTTTCTCGTTGCTCTAGATGACACTGCCCTAACTGATATAAAAGAAACGTTTCAGCAGTTGAAAAATCATGAAAATCAATGGCGATTTTTTTCTTACTCACAATCGCAATAATTCCCAGATTTAATCGAACATTATCCTTTTTTATTGTCGGGAGTTGAGCAACTGAAGAGAATTCGGACGTAAATGGATTGGAGCTTTATGAAGAATTGAAACCATTACGAAGTATCAAACATGCAGCGATGAAACGGGCATTGGAGGCTTTTGAATTTCGACAAGAAAATCGTCTTAGGTGTACTTACTAATGATTGGGTTTCTCTCCGGATTTTGTTGATTTTGCCAGTGCACGCTGGCGCTTTGCGTAAATTAAACTGACGCAGCTACGAACTTGAAAGTTTGGCGAAATACATAAATAGTCATGACATATATGTACATAAATATAAGAACACGGCCAAATTTTAGACCAATCGGACAACGCCTACCTTGTCCATACATACAACGCTATTTGTAGCTTTCAAGATTTTGAATAAAAACTGTGAAAATTATAATTACTAGTGAACCCGCATGACGTTAAAACGCCCAAAACTTAATTTCAAAACATAAAAAATATTCCAAATGTAAGTCAGAGTTATAAGAGATCCGTGTGCCAGTGAATAGCAGTCTGGCATAGTACATGTTTTTACTTTCATCAAATTTCAAATCACTCTATACCAGTGGTCGGCAGGGCATACCTCATTGAGCGCTCTCTGAGTACATGCGTGTTTAATACGTATGCGAATAGCGGCAGCTGAGCAGTGCATTTCAAACGGGTGGCAGCCCTTTTCAAAAGTATTTTCAAGCTTAATCCTTGTTAACTCTCCTTCGCCTGACATTGCGATACATATTTTAATTAACTGATGAATTAAGTGGAATTTGATTTTTTAAACATGTGGAAACCACTAAATACAGTTCAGAAATAAAAGTTTTTCAAACCCCCTTCGACTGGTACCCATTTTTTACAACGCTTTTATCAACTTGCAATGTTGTGTGTCCAGAAACTTTCAATGTTGTGGATCCAGAATCTTTCAATGTTGTGTGTCCGACACCATAAAACCTTTGCTTTGAAAAGTTCCTATAAAAAAGCATAGTGCATAGGGCGACATCTGTAGTGAATAGGGCGAGGTAGATGACATCTAGATGTCGCCCTATGTACTACGTTTGCTACAGCGGAAATAGACGACACGCCATTTCTTTAAATAAAATTAATTGGTGCTCGTTTGTATGTACATACATATGTAAATGCATG
>NW_016201771.1:0-2433 GCF_001687245.7 Rhagoletis zephyria | reverse complement strand
ATTCAACACAATATTTTCCACGCCTCTCCTACGTCTTTTAAGACCTTTTACAGGAGAAGGAGAGGAGGAAGTGTCTAATAATTTAAATTCTTTGAATTCATCCTCATACTTCTTGAACTTCTCGTTGAGAAGTTTTAGCTCTTTGCTTATCTCCGAAAATCCATTTCTANTCATCCTCATACTTCTTGAACTTCTCGTTGAGCAGTTTTAGCTCTTTGCTTATCTCCGAAAATCCATTTCTAGCGGTTCTAAATAGTTTACAGAGATCCACAACAGTTTTTTTACACTTTGGACATGACCAGCGAAGTCCATTGTCTCCAATAATCATATCCAGAACTCTCCCATTAATACCAGCACACTTTAAATGGGACAGTTCATCGCACAGCCAGCACGCCACAAAACGGTCCGAACCGGCTTTAACATTACATTTTTCGAACAGACAGGACATTTTTAGCGAATTTTGTTAAAAAAGAATAAAAATAGCGAAATTAGGAATGTATTGTACGAAAACGTTTCAAGCTCACAGTAATTGGCAGTTTAGTAGCTAGTGGTTTTATTTAGTGAAGTTCAATGGTTAGAAACCGTGCTGCACTTAACAGCTTTAAAGCCACTGAGTTAGCAAAATCAGCTGTCACCAAGAAAGCGACTGTCGATGATAAACAAAGGTGTGTGTAAAGCGCGAAAGAAAGCAAAATGAACAAACAAATGCGATATTCCTTACACTCTCACGCAAAAGCAACAATAATGCACCAAAACAGGCAAATATGCACGAAGGCCGACTAAATAAAACTTTTCAATCAACGCACTTTATGACTAAATCAAGTCNTCAAAACAGGCAAATATGAACGAAGGTCGACAAAATAAAACTTTTCAATAAACGCACTTTATGACTAAATCAAGTCAATTTATTGGAATTTGGCTTCAGTAAACTTTTTTCGGTGTGAATAACACAAATTAGAACTGCTTAGCACTTTGTAAAAGAGTTAAACTTTGGAAATTCTTTCAAGCGAAAGTTTAAGTGACCGCACAGTACGAACGTTGCCAGAGACAAGATGACAAGAGAGATGACAAAACAGATTACGCTTAAAAAATCTGCGAAATCTTAATAATGAGATTCTCGATGCTTTTTTTTATTTTTTCAAAGATTGATTTACGAAAAACTTAAATAACTGGGTCAAAACTATTCTGCTTTAGACCTTTGCGATCTCAGTAGAAAGATATTTTTCCACTATTTTTATTTCTGTGCACAAAAAAGTCATTCGTGTGCCATTTTTTTTTCAAATACCAACACATCTTGATACAACTTTGAATGGCGTTCGTTCATCCTACCTTTCTCTTTATCCTTTCAATGGGTTTATTAGCAAAGAAGAAAGAAGTGTGAGAAAATACCTTTCCAATGATACCTCACAAGTCTAAATCGGAAGAGTTTAGGTTCAGTTATTCAAGTTTTTCTTATAGAAATCTTTGAAAAAAGTTAAAAAAAAAACAGCATCAAAGCTCTCATTATTACGATTGGTGAAACTGGTCGATACGTCTCGCCGCCATTATTTGGCATATATGTCACGTCAGAATAGCTATATTTCGATGTATTTTCCCTTTGTAATTAGAATGACTAGTAATAACCCCCCGAGATTCGGGTGAATACCTTAAAGAAATACTTGCAGATACTAAGTATTTAAACTTAAGTAAAAAATAAAACGTAATGTTCATGANAGGTACATATATGTGTAAACACGTCAGAATAGCTATATTTCGATGTATTTTCCCTTTGTAATTAGAATGACTAGTAATAACCCCCCGAGATTCGGGTGAATACATTAAAGAAATACTTGCAGATACTAAGTATTTAAACTNCACGTCAGAATAGCTATATTTCGATGTATTTTCCCTTTGTAATTAGAATGACTAGTAATAACCCCCCGAGATTCGGGTGAATACCTTAAAGAAATACTTGCAGATACTAAGTATTTAAACTTAAGTAAAAAATAAAACGTAATGTTCATGAATATACCTCAGTATTTAGGTCAAAATTTATTTAAATAACTTCGCGAAAGAACACCAATTGATCTTGTATTGCANGAATATACCTCAGTATTTAGGTCAAAATTTATTTAAATAACTTCGCGAAAGAACACCAATTGATCTTGTATTGCAAGAGACCTAATAACCCAAGATAGTTATTAAGTTATTATTACTCATAGCTTCGTATAGTGGCCCGTGAGAAAACAGTAATTTTTGAGGTATAGTCCAACCTTTCACAATATCCGACCAAGGGCTTTATTAGCCGTAGTCTGAAACGCAATATCTATTAAAATTGATGCCGTTTCATGGTGAAAGGCATTTGGTATTACGCTTTTAAACTAAAGATTTCTTAACACTTTCTGTAAAAAAATTCAACCACTGATACTAACAAGTAAGAAAGTCTAAGTTCGG
>NW_016201770.1:0-2433 GCF_001687245.7 Rhagoletis zephyria | reverse complement strand
TTACAACAGGCGCAGTGCCATAGCTTGGCTTGGCTAATGAAAGCATTCAGCATTATTCTGCTGCGGCTGTGCTATAGCTTTGAGAGTATTTGCTCAGCCCGGATTATCTGCCACAATTTTTAGTTCATAAATAATTACGNACAACAGGCGCAGTGCCATAGCTTGGCTTGGCTAATGAAAGCATTCAGCATTATTCTGCTGCGGCTGTGCTATAGCTTTGAGAGTATTTGCTCAGCCCGGATTATCTGCCACAATTTTTAGTTCATAAATAATTACGGCGAACTTCGAGAGGCAGCGCCGCGCGTCTGCGGTGTGAAGCTTCCGCTTCTGCTTGGCTTTTCCATGGCTGCACTGACAAGGTCGTTTTGTTAACTTTTTGTGTATGTACAGTTTCTCTTATTTTTCATTTTGATTTTTCATTTTATTACAATTTCGATTTTCTCCCCCCCAATTAGAATTTTATGTGGCTCAGTGTGCATTTAATTGGAAGAAATCGCTATTTTATTTAGCTGTTAATGTTGTGGTAAGGAATAAATTTTCAGATTTTTGTTGTTGGTTAGTTGAATAAATTGTAATTTGTGTGAGCTTTATTTGCAGCACTTTTGATTGCTAATTGGATTGAGAAGGCTACAAAAGAAGAGAAAAGAACGTAAAAGTAAGAATAACAGCATTGGGGTCATGGAATGCTAAGGTCAGATCAAGGTTTGGCGGCCAATAATGAGCAGCTTTTTCTATCTGCGCTAGAGGGAGTCTATTTAAGTTGACTTGTTGGAATAAAAAAAAATTCAAAGTTACGGGAGAAATCAAAAATTTCGACGTGGGTAACCGAGTTATTAAACAGCTCAGCGTCTGGAAATTCTAAAATTTTTGAGAGTTTCGTTTCTGATCACAGGAGTCACAGCGTCTTTGAAGTTGCTAAAGCCAGCTCTTTTTCTCACGAGGTAGATAGGAGCGAGGGAGCATTCAATCTTTTAATGAATAGAACGCAGCTATGGATATGGAAGGATTAAAGTGACTTTTTTCATGAGCTCTCCATCAATATAAAGTCCAGCTTGTAGTGTTTCTCTAGCAGCAGTAGATATAATTCTCAAGATTGTGACGTCAATAAGGGAGGAAAAATATCTACTTTGGTAGCCGAAAGGATCCAGAACGTACGGTCACAGTAGTATAGCGTTCGGGTCTCAGAACACGAGGTTGCGCAGGGTTGTGAGAGAGCTGAGGAGCTAGCCAAGGAGGGCGTCCTCTTAGATGCCTCATTAATGACGAATATTCTCGGAGAAATCAAAAGCTCACAATATATGCTCTTTTACCGCCAAGCGGAGAGGCTTTGAAAAATAACCCAGGATTGCAGGCTTGCAAAAATTATGTGTAATTCACACGATAGTGATTTCCTAATATCAACAAGAAGAACAGACTCAAGGCTCCTGATAGAATTTGCTAAGCGTACACGCATTTGAATTAGATTTTATAGATGACAAAAAATGTGGGAAGTTTAATTATCGCGAGGAAATCCTGGGACATATAATTTGCGAGTGTCCAGCCTTCAGCATGCAAAAACTCGCTTTACCCAGCGAATTTTCTGATGAATTTTTAAAATTAAACACTTCTATTATCTGATTTGATCCTTTGGAAAAGAGAAAATTTAAAAAGTGATTTTATTTATAAAATCATAGATTTTTTGAAGTATTTTCAAATCTGTCCAGCTCACGCAAATCTTAATTTTTTTCAGAAATATTTTGGCGGAAGTCTTAAAATATAATGAGTTTTATTATTCCGATGGGAAACAGTACTGTGTCCCTTTTCGCGGACAGTGTTTGATTAGAATGGGGACAAGCCGTCTAGTCTTCATCGGCTCGTACACAGAGGAAAATTTGAAACATAAAAACAAAAATATTGTCTATTAAAAGTTCTAGACGATAAAAAAACAAAGAAAATTCCATAGAGATTTCTTCTAAATTGTTTATGTAAATTCTTCTTGATTTTATTTATAATAAAATAGTCAATGAATTGAAGATTGTATTTTTTCCATGTTTTTTTTTCGAACAGATGTTATAGCCCAACGGATGCGAATGCGAGTTCGACTGCCGACTTGTTGGTCGTGGCACCAGATAACGTGGAACGGTGTTTGTTTCTTATTTTTTTTATCTTTTTTCTAATTATTTTAACTTTTTTATTTTATTTTATTTATGTATGTATATACATATTTATATTTTTTATCTCACTTTTGTGTTTTACGCTCTCGCTGCTGGCGCTTACTGAAAATATTTAACAAACCTATGCAATAGTGTTTATACGTATTTCATTGAAAATTAAACCTTATAAAAACTAAAAGATTTTCTTTTTGGTTTTATGAAAAAGATTTTTCCTATGAAAGCAAGAGGAACATCTTCTTAACAAAAAACCGTAGAGATATCCAATTAGTTTTGTTCTATT
>NW_016201769.1:0-2433 GCF_001687245.7 Rhagoletis zephyria | reverse complement strand
TTTGATTAGGTACCTTCTTCATCGTCGTCGTTGGACGTCGTCGTGGAGTCTTTTGCTGGCATCCGTTCGACGTTCAAAAGGCATTGCAGCCACGCGTACATTGGCGCTGCGATGCGCTGTGCTGCGGCAAGTTGTCGTGCCGGCCCTGCCATCAACGCAATATTGTGATAACACATTTTCATCGGCAGCAATAAGGAAAACAACAGGCAGTTATGAGAGCATAGTAGTGTATTGGCGGCACTGCAACAACATACATACAATAATACTGTAGCCAAAGTTGCAGCAGATACATATATATATATACAACAGACATATAACAACGGCAGCATCACCATAGGCATCAGCATCAGCATCGACATCGGAATCGGTACACCATCATTATGGTCATCAGCCGCAAAGTAGTTGTATGTGGCAGCAAAAGCGGTCGGTGCAACAACAACACCAATGCTTTTAAGTGCTTAAGTATATGTACATATGTATGTGTTGCAAACGCATGCATATCTACATACATACTTTGTTTGCTGCACTGATTTTGTAAAAATTTTCTGCCTTTAAATTTTTTTATTTATTTTTTTGTTTTATCTGTGGGACTGAACCACTTTGGCAGAAATTAGAACGGGCGCGTTGAATTTTTCTACTGCTTTCTCAGGCTTTAGTGTTTTCATGTAAATGGCTATTTAAGCATACGAACCATATATGCATATGTAGCTTGGTATCTAATATTAGGTACTTGGACTGTTGAGATTGGAATATGGAAAACAACTCCCTTCATAATCCTATTAGGCGCAGGGCATTTTTCGCAACTCCCAACTGCTAAGCTGGGTTTTAAACACATAATGCTTTATCAACCAGATACAATTTATGCTACTCTCTTATTTCAGGCTTTCGCTTTTATGAGTGTTATGTTCATAAGAAAGTGGTAGACTATCTATTTACTTACAGAAAATAGTCTGCAAAAGAACGAAAATTAACTGCGATCCCAAAACTCAAAATGCCTCATATCTGAAAAGTCGAGTTGTTATTGTTAATACGGTCCTCAGAAACTCTTCTCCATTCGCTCTGAACCATCTTAGCATGAAATTAGGAATAGCAAGTTAAATTAAATTAAAGTCGAGGCTTCATTTTTGTTTAAGGGATAGTAATCAGCTCTTAGAAAAACAAAAAATCATATAAATGGCAATGCAATATGAAAGTTTAATTACTCTGCTAGTTGGCGAAGTAGTCGAGACATTTGAAACCCTTGCATCTGTAATCCTTTTGGAAGCAAATAACTCCACAAAAAAATTTGGTGGTAGATGGCGCGGGTCGGTATATTTGGAAAATCTGCATATATGGTCTGATTTAATTTATATTTATAATACAAAAATATTACTTATATGAAAAGGGATAACTCCACAAAAAAGTTTGCCGATAGGTGAGGCAGGAGTCAAGATATTCGGTAAACCCGTATTTATGGTCCGATTTGTTAAATATGAAAGCTTATTTTAAAAACATTTTTTACTAAACTATGATAATTTAATTTTTTTTATTAGTAAAAATAAAAAAATTATCATAGTTTATAATTCAAAGGCCAATAACCAATACCAAATATTTTTGTGCTGTTAACTTCTTTTCAAGAAAATTTACAGCCAATGCAAAGTATTTTCTTTCAAGCAAAAGAACGGTTGAAAATTATTTGTAGAAATTTTTCTTGAGCGCTGAGGGCCAATTCTCGTTTTGTGGAATGGTGAAGTCCAAACGAAATTTGATTTTTTCACTTTATCGAAATGACCAATCTTATTATTAAGTGATTCTCGATCATTAAAAGCCATTCCCTAATTATATTTGTAAATTGCTAATTATAAAAGAACTTGAATTCCGTTTTGTAGAAAATTAAATTTGCGATTGAATTAAGCTATAAAAACCTTTTTTTACCATATTTAACTTTGATGAACTTGTGCGAGCTCAAGATATTGACAAAAAATTATTATTTTTCAAACGGATTTTTTAGAGCGAGAATGATATTTTTTTAATAGAAAAATATATTTGAATTAAAAAAATATATACACATATACTTTGGCAGAAATGCGTTTTATTCCTCGACATAGACTCCTATTTTTCTGCTTTGGAAACCAGAATAGTCGCAGGGGCTAAATCGGGTGAATATCCTCTTCCCAAATTTTTCGCGATTTTACCCGATATCCATAGGTATTCTGAGCATAAAAAAAAACTTGAAATTATTTTTTTTTTGTTCTTGTATTTTTCAGCAAATATTTTTTTTACACAGTTTTCAACCTAGCAATAAAATTCTTAAATTAATATTCAGTTTCATTCAGCCTTAAATTTAATTTAGTTTAGTGTCTTCCGGTGGTTTGCTTGGTCTTTTTAACGCTAATTATTGTCTTCCATTTTCGCTTAAAACTAATTATTAAATTATTTGTTAGGCTTAACAAT
>NW_016201768.1:0-2433 GCF_001687245.7 Rhagoletis zephyria | reverse complement strand
GACTTATATGTATATTTGGCAAGTCTTTGTGTAAAAAACAAAAAAATACCCATTTTCATTTCTTTGCCAGCTTGGAAAATATATGCTTATTTTTACTTAAATGTGATATAAAGCTCATTAAAATGTTCTGTAATGTCTTGTTTTTAAGTTTGTTATCATAGTGCTTTGTATTTTTATTGTCNTCATACTTTTGACATGTATGTGAATGGCGGAGTTGACGCTTTCCTCCTTTTCGGTGGGTTTTTATATTAAAAAGGCATCAAAATGGGAAAACCCCTCCTTGGTATCTCTGCATCTGTTAAACTTTTTATGGGAAGTATGTTTACAGTATCCCCATAACTTTTCATATGAAAAAATGTATTATATGCATCCCACTCGGTATCAACAGTTCATATGGCTTCATACCATGTAAATGCACCATAATTGTACCTATCTACTTTTTGATTTTGCTCTGTTGGTTATTTTGCTCGGAATCTGCGTAATTGCTTCTTCAGAATTCGAGTGTACGTTTTTTGACCATTTTGGCCGCTGTAGTCCCATGGTGCGACGTTTTGAGGCGACCACCGCAGACACGAAAGCCACGTTAATTACCAACAGCAAAAAGTCAACCCAACAAACAGCAGAGGCACGTAACGAAAGTATGTACAAGAAAAAATAGCAGCGCAAGAATATAAACGTGGCAAATGAAAAAAAATATATATAAAACAAATTATAAAAAAGCAAATGCCACACAAAAAATAAATCTAACAAAAAAAACACAACAACAAACAATGTTAAAGCAAATGTGACAAAATTTAACGCCTAAATTACGTACAAAACGTACGAAATCACTTCACCTAACCTGAACAAAAGCAACAACAAGAAATGACTGTCAGTCCAAATATAAGTAGAAGCAATGAAAATACGAGTACGACCAGTTTTGTTTGTATATTGAGTACGTATGCATACGATATCCATACACACATTTGTTTTAGCTATACATGCATATAGTATCTGATACGTTTGCATTTAAAGCCGCCACTTAGCTACATGTATGTATGTAGATATGTATGTGCATTTGTATACATACCTGTTTGCAACAAAACAATACAAGCTGACATTCGAGGGAATTCCCTCTCTCAATGCGCCTATGCACGATGACGAAAACGAGAAGCAGAGCTCCAAACGAATGATGGGGGAGCATACAAAGAAATCGTAAATAAAAATAATATAGTCAAGAAACTGGTGGTTGACGACTGCAAACGCATTTAACTACATATACGACAGACTAATACAGCCAGACTAGTTAGTTTACGAACCAGATTAACCATAAATTTTTAAGAGAGCCGCAAACTTGTGTGCGCTCTTAGGTTTGAGCAAACCTCATTTTTTTTCTCTTGCTTACTTGCTCTTTTCTCATTGCTGATTGCTGGCGCATTGCAATTTAATGATAAATAAATTGAGACAGTGTACAATACTTCGCAATATACTACAGCAAACATACCGATAAAAAATTCTCTGTGATTGACATTACATGCCTATAGCCCGGTCGGAAATGTAATTTGATTATAATTATTTAAGTGTTTTTAAGATCGACTATTGCCCAGAAATTCTAGACCACCTCTGCAAAATCTACAATATAACCGATTTACATATACTAGTGTTCGCCCAGCGGTTGAAATTCAACCGATAAAATTNAAAAAAATTAAATAGTCAAGAAACTGGTGGTTGACGACTGCAAACGCATTTAACTACATATACGACAGACTAGTTAGTTTACGAACCAGATTAACCATCAATTTTTAAGAGAGCCGCAAACTTGTGTGCGCTCTTAGGTTTGAGCAAATCTCATTTTTCTTTCTCTTGCCTACTTGCTCTTTTCACATTGCTGGCGCATTGCAATTTAATGATAAATAAATTGAGACAATTGTACATTGTACTTCGCAATATACTAAAGCAACATGCCTATAAAAAACTCTCTGTGATTGACATTACATGCCTGTAGCCCGGTCGGAAATGTAATTTGATTATCCATATTTAAGTGTTTTTAAGATGGACTATTGCCCCGAAATTCTAGACCACCTGCGCAAAATCATTGAATATAACCGATTTACATATATGTATGTATGTATATTTATTTCCAGTTTATGTACAACTACATATAACTGACTGACAAGTCAACACAAGTTTACATTTTCCACTTAACCTGGCATATGGCTCCACTTTATGGTGTGCAAAATATTTGCTACTACTCATAACATATTTTTCTTTTTACTCTGATATGCATTCATGCAATAGGAATGCATTTTCAGACCAGCCCTTTGTATACATAGGTGATGATTTCACCCAGATATTATCTACACGACTGCAAGGAATTTGCAATAACAGTAACACACTATATTTACACAATCAGATAATACCTACGACATTTCTAGAACAGCTCTGGCATTCAAA
>NW_016201767.1:1966-2433 GCF_001687245.7 Rhagoletis zephyria | reverse complement strand
GTGGTGTCCCAGCTGGTGGTTGTGGTTGAATTCGAGATCAAATCGGACCGCTCATCATCGTCCAACACCTCTGTCAGCGTGCCAAGCGAATATGAATCATCCGCAGCATTGCGGAAGCCATCGTTAGCGGGCGTTTTGAAGTGCTTAATTTGCGTTTCGATAAGTATGTCCGAGTTCTTTGAGCTGAGTACACTTTTACAAATTAGCTCCTGTGTCACAGCAATCGCCTTGCGATTCGAAACACACAAATCGGAGAGATAGTCGAGAAAGCGCGAGTCCCAGTTGTGCATATTCTTGCGTACTAGACCCACAAAAGTCTCGATCTCTGCGGCTGTTATGTGCTTCTCGAGCAGTTTGCGATTGTTATGCAACAGTGCGGTGATAGTGTCCTCGGCGAGGATGTCATAGCCAATTTGCTTTTGCATGAGACCAAAATGCTTGGCAATATACTCCTGAAAAAAAAGAAA
>NW_016201767.1:0-1136 GCF_001687245.7 Rhagoletis zephyria | reverse complement strand
AAATGTATTTCATATTTCTCCTCGATTTCGGGCGCATCATTTAGACTGGTGGTGTCCCAGCTGGTGGTTGTGGTTGAATTCGAGATCAAATCGGACCGCTCATCATCGTCCAACACCTCTGTCAGCGTGCCAAGCGAATATGAATCATCCGCAGCATTGCGGAAGCCATCGTTAACGGGCGTTTTGAAGTGCTTAATTTGCGTTTCGATAAGTATGTCCGAGTTCTTTGAGCTGAGTACACTTTTACAAATTAGCTCCTGTGTCACAGCAATCGCCTTGCGATTCGAAACACACAAATCGGAGAGATAGTCGAGAAAGCGCGAGTCCCAGTTGTGCATATTCTTGCGTACTAGACCCACAAAAGTCTCGATCTCTGCGGCTGTTATGTGCTTCTCGAGCAGTTTGCGATTGTTATGCAACAGTGCGGTGATAGTGTCCTCGGCGAGGATGTCATAGCCAATTTGCTTTTGCATGAGACCAAAATGCTTGGCAATATACTCCTAAAAAAAAAGAAAGATCGAGAGAGCNATAGCCAATTTGCTTTTGCATGAGACCAAAATGCTTGGCAATATACTCCTGAAAAAAAAGAAGAAAGATCGAGAGAGAGAGACCATAACGTAGGGTGACACTAAAATGCAATTAACTATTTAGTTAGCTCACCTGATTCTTTCGATAGTCCTGCTGCGATAGACGCAATATGCGATAGCATAAGCGGAATATATTTTTATACGGACTGTTTTTCGGGTCGCTCAGTTCATCCAGCCGCAAAAAGGGCGCTTCACCGCTGGGATTCTCCTGAAATGGGCCCTGCAGTATTTTGAACAGCTGCTTTAGTATATATTGCTCGCGCAACAGCTTTTGACGATCTCGTATCGGATTCTTAATTGTCAATTCCAAAGCCTTCGCCTTGTTCTGCTCGTTCTCCATGCCAGCAATAAAGAAAACTATGTCCTGCAGCAAAGCAATCAACGAGCGGCGCTCATTTATCGAAATGCTGCCGTTCACCAGCTTACTCGTAACGGTATCCAGCACTTTGCAGGCATCGTTTGCGAAATCCAAATCACGCACCTCCACAGGCGAGACGGGTATGAGTGCAAATGCCTCTTTATCCTCTTTGATAGGCGAACAGCAAACCT
>NW_016201765.1:0-2434 GCF_001687245.7 Rhagoletis zephyria | reverse complement strand
GGGTGCGATTTATAATTAAATTAAATTAAAGTAGGCGAACCAATTTGATATGGATAAAAAATTTTCTGACACATTGTAATTCTTAACTTATTCATAAAAACCATTTTTACATGAAACCATAACTCACCAGATATCTGTGCTCTTCAAGGAAATAAGAAGGTTTTCAGAGACATTGTAAATATTAGAAATTTTTGTCGAATAAATCTGTAATTTTTGTTATTTTTCACTTCGAAACATTTAAAGCACTTCACTGACCTACATATGTATAATTGAGAAGCATCATAAATTTCTGCGACAGAGTGCCATTTAGTTCACATTCGGAGGCCAAACGCCTCTTCCATTTTAGGCACCGACTGGCCATGTATTGCTCTCTGAATCCACAAGTTTGACCTTTAGGCCCAACCAAGCATCGCTTCTTCGTCGAAATTGTTTAGAGAATGCGATCACTTCACTTCATCAGTTCGCAAGACATTTTCATCGGGCCATCGGAGTATGGAAGAGGTTCTCATTTGCCAAGCACGAAAGCTTGAACATGATCTCTGCGATGTCCATTCGCTTGCAGAGGGCATTAAAGCGAAGTTAAAATCATCCTAAATCCTTTCCTAATATTATTGGTCCCTGCGGGTAGTGATACAACCGTTTCCTCTTGCCGTCTTGCTTCCTAGGGACATACAGCGCCTCCTCTTTCAACTGGTTGGATATGTTCGCTTTACCTCCCTTCTCGCAGGGCAAAAGGACATATTTGTGTAAGCATTCATAAGGAGTGATGATGGACTTGTATTTTTGGTGGTCTTTGACATAGTGTGGTCTTATCCTGATGTTTGGAATCTTTCTAGGGACTTTGATCCCACCGATATATGGGCTGTCTTAAGATGCCTGTGCTCAATAGGGGGAAAATATGGACTTTTATTTAATGTATACACATACGTCTTGTAGCTATAATTTCCTGTGGCAATGATGTGAATCTGAGAGGCAACGGATCTCTTTGGCATAATCATCGTTCTGATCTGAGAAAGAATAATTTACTGGCTTGGCGCTGTTTACACGTTGAGTTGTAAAGAAAGATCCCGCAGTATTTCTAGCAGCTACTCTACCCCTTTCCGATTTTGTTGTTATTGCGAGAATTTTTATAATTTTTGCCCTCTTTAGGTTCTTTTATGCCTTGATTAGCAACGCTTTTACCACTAAACAGGCAATAAGGTGAAAGTACTTAGGCTGCTACAGCTTTAAGCTAACTCGTGAACTGTCTCTGGGTTGGAGCGGAGCACAGCGTCGTTTTTGAATTGGTAGGCGGAGAATTATCTTTCTCCGGAAGATTAGAGACTTCGGCAATGCTGGACATTTCATTAACAAATCATCGGCTATACACTAAAAGAAGATTGCGGTGTGTCCAATCTAATATGGAGGTGAAACGACAATTGAAGTGAAAAGAAGCTGGTCTAGGTGGGAGGTGGTCAAAGGGTTTCCAGTGAGGTGCTAGGTTGTAGGAAAAATGGCTGCGAGCTAAGGACAAAGTTACGCAGACGGCGGCAGACGTTGATCCGATTAGAAGACAGAATCCCAGGTGTCTAAACCGAAATCAAGCAAAGGCTGAAAAGCCGTCCATGCAGCTACGATCAATAGAATCCGTTGTGAGGAAATGCGAGCTGAGGATTTTTGAAACTAAGGAGATCCATTGATCCAGATTACCTTCGGTCCGAAAGAGCTCGCAAATAATTTTGCATTTAAAGTACCAAATTCATAAAAAATAAAGTAAGTTTCAAGAGCTTTATAAATTAACGTTTTCATATTTTTGCTATTTATAAACCTTTAGTAAAGCTACTTTATTTTTATGAATATCTAGAGATGTCTAAATATTCAAGTAAAAAAAATCGAAGGTATTTTAGAATTTTCTTAATACTCAAGTACAAAAAAACTTGGGTATTTTGGGAGTTGTTAAATACCCAAGTAATACACTTATGTATATAGGAGCTGTTAGATATTAAAGTAAAACAAAACTGCTAGATACAAAAGTACAAAAAATTTAAGTATTCAGCAGGCGCTAAATACACATTGGTCCAAAGTTCTCAGGTACCTACTTTGGATATGCAAAATCCTTTCAAACTNAAAACCGTTTCGTTTTTCAAAACCGAAACCGAAACCGTAACCGTTATCTTAACCTGAAAAGGAACGATACCGAAACCATTTCAATCACAGGTTTCAATCGGTTTCCAGAAATTTACAAAAATAATAAATCAAAATTTCTTTGAAATAAATGATTTATTTAACCAAAATCAGCAATATTTTGCTAAAATTCTTGTTAAGTAGTAAATAAGTATGTCAAGGTAACTTTTCGCAAAAAGCGACTAAAATGGTGCCTAATAAATTAAATCTCCGATCTGGCAACGGTTATTTGGAAGAAGTCATTTTGATTTTCATTTTCACGTGTATAGTT
>NW_016201764.1:0-2434 GCF_001687245.7 Rhagoletis zephyria | reverse complement strand
CGTCATTTTTTGCACAAAAAACGTCCGAACGTCAACAACATACAAAAAAACGTCCAAATTACGTTAAAAACGTCAACCTGGCAACGCTGTCCCTGATGTACCTGATTGTTCTGGCTATACCTGGCCCTAAAACTGACTTCGGTCCAATTGGAAACTCAGATAACGGCAGTTCAACAATTCATCAGTTGCACCTTGCAACGGAGTTCGGCCTGAAAATACATTCCTGGTCTGTTTTTGAATAGGTTCGAACTGTTTCCGCAGCATTTGGAGCAGCTTGGTGGTTACTGCAGACCCTGATTTTATGTCCATGACAGCTTTTGCCAATTTCCGATAGGAAGACCTTTGCAAAAAAAGCAGTAAAGGACCTGAAGTTACCGTCCAGATGCCATCTAGCTTTAGTATCATTTTCAGTATTTGAAGCTAACGATGTACTTTCTTCCCAAGGAGACTCCAGGAATCAGTTTGTCACTAGGTGGCAAAAACAAAAGGTATGAAAGAATGTGTAATAGTTTTCAAATTAAGCAACTGTTTGAAGATAAAATCCTTACATTTGACGACAAAACTGAGCCTTAGATGCCCTTTACTTACTTATTTGCTTAATTTTTATTTCTACAACCAATTTACCCAGCTTGAGAAGAAACAAACACTAACTCCAAGCGTTTTTTATTTTATGAAGACCCGTTAAATAAGTTGCTTTATTTAAACGAGGTTTGTTAATTTTTTTGAACGATTTTGATAAATTTTATTTTTCGGGCGCGGCAACACTGTAGTGACACATTGTTTTTATTGCCTCCTCTTGGATCGCTAAATCCAGAGGTGGCAAATCCAATAAAGTATTAAGAACCGGTTTTGAAATTATACTCATGGCGCCAGAAATGCATATACACATACTCTTTGCAGGCTGTTTAACATAGAAACCGTGGATTTGACCATGGTTTTACGCCACCATACTACAGCGGAGTACGTGACGATTGATCCGATCTATGTATGTATACCCAGGATACCACAGCCGGTTTCGGAGCCCAGGTTTAAAGGTTCTCCGACACTGTCCGATAAATCTCATCGCTCGATATACCTTCAGCTCGACGAGAGTTTTCCATATCAGCTTGGTCTCTAGAGTTACCCCTAGATTTATTACTTTCACGGGAGTAACCGTCAGGTCCTGTTGAAGTACCTTGCAAAGTCCAGCAGACCCTTTAATCATGTTGATATCACTGCAGAAGTAAGAGCTTAATTTGGACGTGCGAATTTGCCTCTTGCTTTCATTCTGCATTTTAAAAGCCCTGTTCAGAAGTCTCTTGGACCTTTTGGTAAGTTCAGCGTTCTACCACGGGAGTGACTTTCCTTCGCCAAAACAACCAATCAAATTACTCGTTGCTATAACTTCGTTGGTTAAGGTTAGATAAATATCTTCTTGTCTTCCGCGCACTGGGGGTTTACACAAGTCAATTTTGCAGATACATTAGCAATACATTCACTTTTTTTTACTAAAGGCCAATTTCACAGTGCGTAGTTAACTCAAAATCGGCAGTTAACTACGCACTGTGAAATTGGGCCTAATACATTGAAACTTCTCTCAATGCTTTCGTCACTGTCTTTACAATGAGAAAACTAATACACATTCATGATTCAATAATATAAGGTTGGATAACCTGGCAGTTGTCTCGCTCCCGCATTCTGCCTTAGCCTGTTTAGCTTTCTTTTTTGATTTATAGAATCTACTACTAAAATACAAGGGGAAATATTGTCTTCGTATAAAAAGTTCAACAGGTAACACTGCCGATATTTTCATCGATTGTTTCGTGAAAATTGATTTCTTATTGCGTAAATTCAAGTAGGAATGGCAAAAAAATCAAAAATAATAAAACTATTTTGAATTAAAACAATAATTTACATATTTATTTGCAGAGTATCGGAGTTATTCAAAAATTTTATTCAATAACCTGCGTTTTACAGCAGCTGTAGCAGGTAAGTTTTGCGTGCTAGGTGAAGTGCAGCCGTTGCTTACTTACAAGTAAGTATACCACCCCATAAAAGTGAAAGTGCAAATATTAATAAAGATCTCTTCTTGTGCTGGTCAGGATCATTTGTGTGTCCGTCCACGTTCGCTGGTGAGGGTATTTTCCCCACTGCAGCCTTTGGTTTGGTCAGGTGGAGAATTTGCATTCATACAAGTTAGTATACCACCCCATAAAAGTGAAAGTGCAAATATTAATAAAGATTTTTTCTTGTACAGGTCAGGATCATTTGTGTGTCCGCCCACCAAATGTGATTCAATTTAAGATATTGAGCACGTAATTTTTAAATGCAACAAATATAATAATTTAAAAAAAATTAATTTATGTATATACATTACATCAATTGCATCTTTACTATTATATACTAGTATATTTCTTCATATCGCACACCGTCTTCAAAAGAGTCACAACTCAAA
>NW_016201763.1:272-2434 GCF_001687245.7 Rhagoletis zephyria | reverse complement strand
AACATTTTTACATGTGGGTAAATACATACATACATATGTACATAAAAATGTATCAAACTTCGCCAGTTTAATGCCAATTCTATGTAGGCATCAGTAATCAGTAGAAGAAAAAGAGGTACACATAAAAATCGCTGCCTATTTTCAGGCGCACATATATATGAATTTTGCTATAACAGTCAAAGCCTAAAACAAGTGACATATCGTGAGTTACAGATTCATTTCGGTATCAAACAAACAAATACACAACAAACATACACACATATCCAGCAGCCATACCCAACCAGCGTTTGAAATATGGAAATACGTGAAATGTATTTTTTGCAGGACGATCATTTTCATAAAACGCTTGGATCACTTTTACGCGTTGCTCAACCGAATATCGCTCCATGACTAAATGAAAAAATAGAATTAAAAAGTAGGTAACATGTAAAAAACAGTTGCTGTCAAAGATTTGCTGTAGGGTGATCACTAGGATGGTCCAAAATAAGAAAAGTCGGAATTTCAAATCAAATCAAAAATATTTAGACGTCGCTTCAAGCGCTCCAATTTTTCCATGTATTTTGTATGGGAAAAAACAACTTTTCGTGGAAATAGAATGGAATTCTTGAAAATCAATATTTTTCGATCGGAAAGCTCTGGTTCTCTTCAGGAGAATTCCAATAACAATATTCAATTATTTATTTAACCATATTTTAATAATGAAGATTTTTTAATTATCCCCCATTGAATTTTCTGGCATTTTCTAGGGGTTTTGGCGGTCCTATAATATGTAGTTACTAAGAAAAAATTAAAAAAAAAAACAAATTTATTATTGGGAACAGAGTCTTCCGATCGAAAAATATTTATTTTCAAGAATTCCATACCATTTCCACATTTTTCCTATACAAAATACACTTTGAACGCTTTGAGCGACCTCCAAATATTTTTTTGATTTCAAAATATAAAAATAGGGGTATACTTTTTTTCGATATAGAACAATCCAAAGGCTTGAGAGCATAAAAATTCCGACTTTACTATTTTACATGCATTTTTGGTCCACCCTAGTGATCACCCTATAAAACTGCCGTGCTTTGCGATCATGTGCTGAAAGTTTTGGCTTTTATTTACTTCCGGACCAAAGCTATTATTTTTACGGAATACAAAGTTTTTAAAACGGTTGAGGCATGCACACAAATTAGGCTTACGTTATTTAGATTGGTTTTTTTTGCGAAATGTGGCAAATATGTTCACTGATAGGGAAATGCCTATCCAACCACATGTCCTGCGCTAAATTTTTGTGTGAATTTGATTTTTTTTCAACCATGCCCTCCTATCGCATTTCGTAAATTGTGGGGATGTCAGCCTGGTATTTTTTTTTTATGACATCCAGCACTTGGAGATAGGCGCCGCACATATATCCGTAAATCTTAGTCCTTGTTTCGTTCGGTAGAGTTTCGTGGCGGGTCTCAAGTCAAGCGTAGAAAATATTGCTGGACGTTTTCCTGCTCACATTAGGTCGCTTCCAAACTGGTGTTCGGTTTCTACCCAAAACTAGCCTGGAGCTTTAATTGGCGGCAGTGTAATGCTTATCACCAGCGCAGAGTACGCCTGTTTGGGTGAATAGATGTACATTAGAGCGCATCGAAAAAAAAGTTGGGGGTTTTCCACGGTTATTATAAAACTCATGATATTTTAAGAATTTTTCCAAAGTAGTTCGGAAAAATAATAAGACTTACGTAAGCTAGATTGATTTGAGAATATCTTCAAAAAAATGTCAAGCATTTTCATGCAAACCTTTCAAGCAAAGCTCTCCTATCATCTGAGGGGATTAAAAATTTTATTTATAAAAAAAAAATCGATTTTTGGAGCAATTTCACGCAAATCTAAAAATTTTAAAAAAATATGTTTTATATCTTCGATTGGAAAACAGTACCAATTATTGTGCATGGAGAGTGGTGCACCCTAATGTATATACATAAATATTTATGCACATTATTGTGTGCCATATTTGATAGACCACATTTTTTGACGTAGAATACGTCTTACCTTAAGGTATGGGGGCTATGTTCAAATGTTGTAGTTGTAATTTTTAGAGCTTCACAAAAACGCTTATTGCACGAGAACTAATAAAGCGATTTCAAAGAAAAGTGTGGCGTTTCAAAGATAAAATTCCAAACCTGTCG
>NW_016201763.1:0-123 GCF_001687245.7 Rhagoletis zephyria | reverse complement strand
AAAATGCTCGAAAACCGCTCGAATGATTTTGTTTTTCTTTTCTTTACTCAAAAATGAAAGAGTTTTCCTTTCGCTTGGTATATGGGAAGTATTGGTTAATATCTTCTATATATGTTTATTTTA
>NW_016201762.1:0-2434 GCF_001687245.7 Rhagoletis zephyria | reverse complement strand
AAATTAATATACCCTTGTGCACAAGTGCGCTCGGGTATAAAAATAGTATATATATTCCGCCGAATTGATAACCTCCTCCTTTTTTTAAAAATAACATAAACGAAATTTTTTCCAAAATTTTCTTTTTGATGCAGAAATGCATCTAGATGCTCTAGGAATATTTCTGCATCAAAAAGAAAATTTTGAAAAAAATGTCGCTTACGTTACTTTGNTTTGCCCCTTTTTTTCGTCAATGATCCCTTTTCTGCAATGTTCTGAAAATTCTCAACGGCAACACTGCTGACGATACAAGGACGAGTGGCACACTTTGTTTTTTAATTCCATCTATATTAATTTTTAATGCTTATGCTCTAATTAGTGCTACTGGCGTTGCTGTAAACGTCTGGTGGACTGACTGCCTCTCTGATCTCAGAATTGCTGCAACAGCAATTTCTTTTCGCATTTTTGTATTTGTTTTTGCTTTTATTTCTTCAACGCTTGATGAGTGCACATTCAAGTTCAACAAGTTGCTGGCATACAAATTAACTATGCATAACGCTAAAGCTTTGCGCTCTCATCTGTGACCACATTGCATTTTCACAAGTAATGCAGCATTCGTAGAAAGCTGCATGTTGTTTTTTTGTATGTATATAGATACATATACATATGTACGAGGATATATGCATACAAATACTTGAGTCCTTGTGTATATGGAAATTATGACTTTCACTGCATTGCTGCTTCAAATTGTTGCAAATTGTAGTGACGACTTGCTGACTTTAGCTTTTTATTCACTTATTCACTTGCCAATAACCGTAACTACTTTATCCATGAGCAAAATGCATTGAGTAGTTTAGAAGGATACGTATGTATGAGTGGCTTTGAATGGCGCATTAAATGAGAAGATACAAAATTGCTACTTAAGCTATCGATTTGGCCTGCTTAGCATTGCGGTTTATGCACATCAAGGTTAATGGGTTAATGCAGATGTTATTGAAAATGCTATTACTTTGCTGTTGAACGAAGGGATCTAAATCTGTTTACAAGTGGTACGGATTTATGTGCATGAAAAAGGAAAACTTAAGATTTTATAGGCATATTTGGAAGGTGAGAATTTCGAAAAAACTCAAGGCAATATCTGACCAGAGTTGGGCAATATTCTTATTTAGATAATTATTCGAATAAAATTGTATCCGTAATATAATTATTCGCAAATATTTAATTCATTCGTCAATGAATTATTCGTGAATAAATTGCTTAGGAATTAATTATGTATTCGTGATTTTATTCGTTATTTAAAATAATTTAAAAAGTCGATTTATAACACACTGATCAACGATTTACTTCTAGTATTTCCATTGGCAACGATTGTTAGTTAGTTGAATTCTGTTTACTGTTTTCTAAAGAATACTAGCTGAGGAGCGCAGATGTGCATTTTTTCTTATAGGAAGGCCAAAAATTTTCGCTGTTTCACAGGTCGAAAAGTTTTTCCGTACAGTGGCTAAATGACTCTCTTATGGCGACTTCGTTTCTACGAAAAAAAATTGCCTTTTCATTGCCCGGTCCTTAGTGTTTGTACTGAGAGGACAATGAGAAGGTAACATTTTGCGGTAGAACCGAAAACGCCATTAAATATCGTTAAAATTTGGCAATTGATATACCTACCGCGTCCTTTCTTGGAAGGATGTGGTCGTACCTTTCCGCCACTTTAAAAATTCGTCTTATATCTAAGAATTGGTTTCTTCGAGCCTTACTGCTGCAGCAACGGCCGCCCCGAGCAATTTAGACAAAGGTACGCTTACACATGTTTGCACCCTCGATCCCATACTTCCCCCATACAAGGCAGTCGAGATATATGGGGATTCTAAATATTTCGACTGCAGCGCCATTATGAATTTCAACCTGATTGTACAAAAAATACAGATTTTCTAAATAACTCGACTCCGGCGCCACCTGGCGGGTCCATATTTCGCAAACGTATTTTTCATCATGCAGGTAGAACACATTTTGAATTTGAATGCTTCATACATGCGACTTTTATAAATAACTCGGTTCCAGAGCCACCTAGCGAATTTTCGAATAGCACCATATACGCAGGACATAGCCTCCAAAAATTTGACTGAAATCTATCCAGGAGTCTGAGTTAAGTCCGAACAACGAAAATGGCTATCATTTTATACATATATGTACATTAGGGTGGTCCAAAAATGTATGGGAGAAAAGTAAAATCGGAAATTTAATGCTCTCACCCCCTAGGATTGTTCTATACCGAAAAAAATATACCCCGGTTTTTTTTATTTTAAAATCAAAATATATTTAGAGGTCGCTCAAAGCGCTCAAAGTTTCCCATGTATTTTGTATGTGGAAAAAAGACTTTTCGTAGAAATGGCATAGAATCCATGGAAATCAAAATTTTTCAATCTGAAAACTCCGCTTCTCTTCAGAGGACTTCAGA
>NW_016201761.1:0-2434 GCF_001687245.7 Rhagoletis zephyria | reverse complement strand
AATTTTTAAATACAGCATCGAAGCTACTACCAGACTTCGATGGTAGATTTTAATTTAACCTTATAGGAATAGGTGAAGGAACTAAATCAACAATAGGTGCAGTAGACGCAAAATTCTCATTCAGAAACTACGAAATTCAACATACAATGCAAATAGTAGAACAAAATTTTCCAATCCCATGCGATGGAATCATTGGTTTAGATTTCATTAAAAAATTTAATTGTGTACTAGACTACATAAGCAATGGAATAAGTTGGCTTATAATAATAAAATGGAAATTCCAATTGAGATACTTAATTCACCAAAACCAAATACTATAACTCTCCCAGCTCGATCAGAAGTAATTAGAAATNAATGAAGCTTTCATTCCAACTCAACAAATAGCAGCAGGTGTATTCATAAGCAACACAATAATAAACACTAATAATGCATACATCAAAATTCTTAATAGAACAGATGACAATTTATATTTAGATAATTTCAAAATTGAATCCGAAACTCTTAAAAGCTACTATCAGGTAACATTTAAAGCAGTTGAAAAAACAGAAGATTCAAAAATTTTTACAAACAAAAACTTAGAGTCAAAGATGATACACCCGTTTACATTAAAAACTACAGATTACCACACGTGCATAAACCCAAAATTAATAGGCAAATGAAAAAATTATATCAGACGATATTATAGAACCATCGGCATCGGAATATAACAGCCCAATCTTACTGGTTCCCAAAAAAGAGCTACCAGGCAGTAAAAACAAAAGATGGAGATTAGTGATAGACTACAGACAAGTGAATAAAAAATTAGTATCTGATAAATTTCCACTTCCACGCATTGATGACATCTTAGATCAACTAGGCAGAGCAAGATATTTTTGCAATTTAGTAACAGGATGCTCCGTAAACCATATGATCTCAAATCCCAAACAAGTTTTCGACATTTGTAGACAGACAAATTTAAAATTACACCCAGATACATGTANGGAGACATAACATCCTTCTCTTTAGATCAAAGATCATACAGATTCAAACGTTTACCATTTGGTTTAAAAATCTCATCCAAACACCAAACAAGGGATGATGTCACTGGCATTCTCTGCATGAGGCCCAAATAAAGCTTTTGTCTATATGGACGACCTCATAGTAACAGGATGCTCCGAAAACCACAAAACCGCATGATCTCAAATCTCAAACAAGTTTTCGACATTTGTAGACCGACAAATTTAAAATTACACCCAGATAAATGTACATTATTTAATTCTGAAGTAACATTTCTAGGTCATAAATGTACAGATCAAGGAATTCTACCCGATAACTCTAAATACGATAAAATCAATAATTATCCGGCCCACAAATAAAGACGAAGCAAAAAGATTTATAGCTTTTGTAAATTATTATCGTAGATTTATACCACATTTTTCACACCACGCAATTCATATAACAAGATTAACAAGGAAAAAAGCCCCATTTATATGGTCTAATGATTGTGAAAAAGCTTTTAAATACCTTAAAGATTCATCACTATCCCCCAGTAGCATTCGCTTCTAGATCCTTTACACAAGGCGAAAGCAACAAATCTGTAATAGAACAAGAATTAACAACAATTCACTGCTACAATTCAAAACTTCTTCAAACCATATATTTTCGGTAAAAAATTCTTAGTCAAAAGTGACCATAAACCCCTCACATATCTGTTCAGCATGAAAAATCCGTCATCAAAGTTAACACGAATGAGACTCGATCTCGAAGAATTTGATTTCGAAATAGAATATATTAAAGGCAAAGAAAATTGTGATGCTGACGCTTAATCTCGTATTGATTTTGGGCAAATCAAACAAGCTAAAGACGAGAATACCAACATTTTCCAAGTCACTACAAGATCAAAAACAAAAAAAACAACCCTTCACCAAATGATTTCATATTTCATATTTCATATTTATTCATTAATCAACAAACAGTAAGTTCACAGACTGTGTAGCAAAATTATATTAGGCTTAACATAATCAATAAACAATAATTAGTAAAGTAAAGCTATGTTAAGTGTCTTATGAGCAGGCTCTTAAAAGTAAACTTGGTATAGCAAAAGTCAAATCCCAAAGAAAAAGAAAAATCATTTAATTCCGAAAGTGTCCGTCTTATAGGAGCATTCATCGCATAAACTGTTCTAGCAAAACCCACATAAAACATCTCGTTACAACGAAGGATCCGTGAAGGTACATTAAAACTAATTTTCCTGAGTAGGTATGAGCAATCGATTAAGCCATTAATAATATCATAAACAACGCACATCGACAGCAGTGAACGTCTCGACTCTAGTGACATGAGACTTATGAGCAAACAACGAGAACTATAGGGTGGGATCGGTTCCAGAAAGTTCAACCGCCGCAGGGCGAAACGTACGAAAGCCCTCTGGACCGACTCCAATCTCCTAATATGA
>NW_016201760.1:0-2434 GCF_001687245.7 Rhagoletis zephyria | reverse complement strand
AAGCTGCGTAGTCACATTCATATTGTTTCAACTGTAGAATAATCGAAAATTGATAAATCGAAGCCATTCTCATTATCTATTGATTATTATCGCTGAAAGTATAGAATAGTCGAAAAAACTTATCGATATTCCTAACTTTTTCAATTCAGGCAATGATCATCGATGTGAAAGTACCCTTCACATTACCCAAACTTCCTCCTGTCACACCCTTTACATGCCTCTGTAATCGTTGCAAGTTTTGTACTCGCACTACAACAACACTCTCGTACTACTTGCCACAATTTGCTTCATTTGATATTGACTTTGACTTTGAGACTTGGCTCACTACTAAACTTCCAATGCGCGCTCCCTCCTTTCCTCACCCTTCAACTTCAACTACAACTTCGACGCTTAAAGTTGAGTGAGTTTATTAAGGAAGTTACTACTTGTGCTGCTCATTTAAATTGCCTGTTGAGCTACTACACTTGTTTGTGTGTTTGCTGTCATGTTTACAAAAGGCATGCTCTTTTCTTCAAAAAATTCTTGCGGTATAATATTGACTTGTGCAACTATGTAGCTTGTCACTCAACTCTGCTGGCGATTCAGTATCTATCTGTTGTATTGAAATGNTTGCTATGTGTTATGGTTTTCTAATTTGCTCGTATTTTGTATCACACTCTGCCCAATTTTGTTAAGTTCTATTGTTTGCGTGAATCTTGAACAGCGCGATATACTAAGTACTATGTATGTATGCTTGTATGTCTTATGCAATAATCTTGCATGGTCAATTTAAATAATCACATTAAGCTATTAGCTATTTTTTTTACTGTCGCGCTTTACGCTGATTTATGGTATCTGCTGTTGCACGATTTGCATTTTTTTTTTTAATGAAAAACCTGATTTGTGATTTCAAAAAACTGCCAGTTTAGTAAAAGTTCCGGCACTTTCGAGCTTTTACCAGTTTCTTCACAGAGGTTTTTTATTCTGTTAATTCTATAGGTTTAAATTTTAAGACATTTACTCTACAAAATATTAAAAATTTTACTAAGCAAATATTCTCTCTTCTTTTTACTTTCAGGTAAGTGAACTGAACAACGAATTGATGCGATAAAAACGAAAGCTTAAATCCAAAAAAAAAGTGAATAATGCTAAGTTGATTTATAATACAAATCTAGTAAGTAGAACAATGCGAATTGAATTATAGATTGTGGAACTCTTTGTGGTACCAATTTCCGATGTAAAGCTTAGCTTCCAGATTAAGAAAGCGTTCCAGTTTTGGTTTAGTTCTGCACGAGAACAAAACGTAATGACAAGAACGTACCCACTAAAGAACCAAACGGGGACAAAAGTATTGAGCGCAGTTTGAATGGGAACAAAATAAGAACAAAAGGTTTGAGAACGTTTCCGATGGGAACGAAAGTATCGAGAACGTTTTCGGGGAAGATCAAATAAGGACAAAAGTCTGGGGAAAGGTTCTGTTAGAGAACAAAAGTTTTGTGAGCTTAACGTTAAGAATGCGCGGGGAGTCTGCTTGTTGGGATGAAAAATCGTTTTAGTGAAAACCACTATTGGTAATTTCAAGCCAGAGGAAGTCTGCGTCATTTCAACTACCAGATCGTGAACTGTCCATTTATGGTACAATTTCTCATTTGCTGTACAAGAAAAGTTCGTGTCTTAAGTCTTTCGTTGACCCTCTTTACATTATTATCTTTTGATAAATTTTAATATTCAAACATTTCGAACTAATGAACGCTATGTGAAAAATTTTATTCTCGCTTCCATTGTTAGCGAACATTTCAGAGAAGATAGATTTGTTCCCGTTTCGTTCTCTGTCAGAAATTTCCCGAGATTTTAGTTCCCCAATTGTTCTTCGAGAGAAAGTTCCTTCGACAATTTTTTTCCCGTTTAGCTCTTTTCCAAATAATTCCGGACACTTTTGTTGCAATTTTGTTCTCTTAGAAATGTTCCCGAAAGTATTGTTCGCCTTTTGTTCTTTTTGGAAGCGTTCCACTGGATTTGTTCGTATATAAATTCCAATTGAGAAGGTTTCCGACAGTTTTGTTCTCATTTTGGTTTTGGTTTTGGTTTTGAATCGTTCTTGGGTGAAAAAAACTACTAGAACGACATTTGTGGCGTTTTCCTTTCTACAAAAAATGTTGCCTTCTCATTGCCCTCTTCTTAGTATTTGTGCGTAGAGGGCAATAGAGGTTAGTTTCGATCACACTTTTGGTTCTTGGTCCCTGGTTTCCAGCTCTCAAGAAATTTTGTTGATGAAGTATAAATTTGTTGAAGAATTAAATATACGAGCATTCGTTTCTTGAGAGCTGCAAATTTATTTATGCACAGAAAGACTTTTGATAGAAGAAAATTTATTTTCCATTTATTGGCGGTTTTTTTTTTAACTGGATACTACCCAGCAAAAAACACGATTACCACAGAAACGAAAGTGGAAACG
>NW_016201759.1:0-2434 GCF_001687245.7 Rhagoletis zephyria | reverse complement strand
ATACCCGGCGCAAGTATTAAATATATGTTTTTTCACCCTTCCGAAACCTTCCGCTAGACGGTAAGCCGAGGTGTATCAATTTTGAGTAAATTAGCGTCCTTCAATTTCGAAATACTGAAGTTTCAAGCATTTCTTAAATTTAGCGTTATATGAGAATCGGCCGTTATTTTAGTCCGATTTCAATAATTTTCAACGTTTTGCTTACACGTGGCAAGTACAATAACCATACCGAGTTTGGTACAAATTGGTAGAACGGTTACCGATATACTTATATGTGATCATAAGTGGGCGGTGCCACGCCCATTTTCCAAAATTTTACCATAAACGTATTTCTTGGTAAAGAATTGTTGCAAGCATCAATTTTGAATAAATTAGCTTCAATCGAAGATTTTGTATTTCTCTAAATTACCGTTATATGGGATGTGGGCGTGGTTATTGTCCGATTTTAAAAAGTTTCGGCGGTTTTTTATGCTGTACCAAGGCCAACAACTGTGCCAAGTTTGGATTAATGTTCGGCTCCGCCCGAACTTAGACTTTCTTACTTGTTTTTCATGGATACGTTTTCGAGATATTTTAAATTTACCGATATTCAGCTTAAAGCAAACATTGGTTCCTTTTATTCATGTATATCTTACAAATCAATTTTAAAATCTTAATATAAAATACGGCAAATGAAAGCCAATGAAATTCTTCATAAACCGTATATACATTACTTTCCAATAGGGCTTATAGTTTCTGACAAATTAATTAATCATTCCAGCTTTTTTTATTTTTTAAAGAAAAAATTAAAAACATCACACTTTAACAGAAGAAAAATTTAAAAAATTACAGGCTCTGTACCAAATTTTTGCGTTTCTGCTAAAGCCTGTTCTGTTACAAAAAAAAAAAAAAATCAAGTTACTGCTGAAGAAAATCGATGGGTAAATTCGAAATAATGAGTGGTCAAATGAAAATGCGCAAAGATTATTTTTGTCGGAACTAATATTCAATAGCTCACTGATAGGAGCCATTGCATCTATGGATAAAATTTTTTTTTTTTCGGAAAAAAATTGCAAGTTTTACAAAAATACTTTTTCAATATTCAAATTTCACGCGATCTTTAGTTGAAAGCTACATTTGTGGCTATACTTCTGTCATCGCGCTTACATATTTGGGTAAATTAATGGGCATGTCTGTAATTTTTTGAAATACACCTATTTTGGGTAATAATCCATTTTGATGCTTTTCGGGCGTGCGTAAAACAATTGAGAATTCCAACAACTATTCAGCTTCTGGGCGAATCGACAACTGTACATGCAAACATGTATACATATAAACAATACCAGCACCCATGTAAAAATTCGCAATCAATATATAAACAATGTTCGCACCTGAATTTTTGCAAAACATAGTAAAATTCGCAAAGAATCAGTTGGAAGCATCCGAAAACGAAGCAGCACAGATCAACGAAAGCCTGCAAGTGAGCGAATTGGTGAATAGAGACCGATGAATACTCATATGGGATATACATTGTGAAAGAAAACAACTGGAAATTATTGAAAATTGTCAGTGAGTGCTATGAATAAACAATTTTTTCCATTTCTAAATTAAATAATACTATACTACAAAGTGAAGTGATTCTAAACACATGGTAGCCGTTGCCTTTGCACTACATATACATACATACATACGCACATAGTATATTTCTCCTCAGATTTCTGCTCGTTTACACTTTAGCGCTACTTTCGTTCAACGGTGAAAAAGGTGGCACTCAAACAAAGAAAACAAAATAAGATTTAAATAATGAATTATTTTATCAAAAAAAAAAAAAAAANTCATCACAGCTGTATTATTCGATTCATGCTCAAGCAACATCAGATGAGTAGTAAACGAGCACGCACACACGCTCAACTATCTTTATTCTCATTTACACTTATGCGATTGCGAAAAAATACTCACATAAAGGATTTATACAAAAAAAATTCTACATACGCATGCATATATCAACGTATGTTACTTTGGTGCCCAATAGGAAATTTCGCTATTTTACCGAGGTTGGGGGAACTATATACCTATACCAAAGTTAGCCTGCAAAAATCCTCTTAAAACTCTTGCTCTGTGAGTTTTCGTAAAGCCAAACGGAATAAACTCGTCTCTGATAAGGAACTATTTATGTATGTTTAAATACTGAATTAAGTTTGAAGTCGAAAACATTGAAAGACGAAACGGGTTGTCAGCATTTCGACAATTTGAAAATATTTGAGGTAAACAAAAAAAAAACTAAAAGATATGTCACAAGATATGACTACACCTATTTCTTTATGTCCATAATAGAGACCGAATGCGCCTCTTCTGGAATCTAGACGATTTATTCGTTCATACCCTTGAAGGTATTGCTTTTAAACGACACTGTGCAAAATTGCATACATACCTGCATATGTAGATACATATTTGG
>NW_016201756.1:0-2434 GCF_001687245.7 Rhagoletis zephyria | reverse complement strand
CACTTAAGCAAAGAAATATGACACTGCTATATACATAGGTATGTATGTATCCGTAAGGAAGGACTAAACATAGAAATGCAGCATCGTAATTTTAACGCTTTATGTAACATTGTTTTAAAGAAAGCTTAATTAGTTAGTCAGCTGGCATCTACTACGGACCTCTACCGCTCTAACACTCAACGCCATTCTTAACGTGGTTACTGCAGAATGTTGAACACTTTGCCAGCTTTGTATCTGAAGACTCTAGCCATAGATTTCGTACCTGACAAAATGGTTCGTAGCATCTCTGGAGTTACTTTATATCACAACATACTTAGGTGAACACAAGATATGTGAACTTTTTCAGGGCAGGGGCGGAATTTGACGGAAGCCGTCGCTGAAAGGTGGCTCGTAGACTAAGCATATCGTATTTTTCATTTACTTCGGAAACTACAGCTCAACGAGCTTTGGGGAGAACTGGCATATGTGCAGTTACATGGTCCATTTACTCTTCATTCCTTTATTGGCGCTTTAACCGTCAAAGCGACTTTGGCCGAGTCGAAGACAGCAGGCCAGTCGTTGCTCTTCTGTGCCAACTGACGCCAATTGGAAATGCTAAGTGAAGCCAAGTTCTTCTCCCCCTGACCATTCCAGCGCAGAGAAGGCCTTACTCTTCCTCTACTACCAGCTTCGCGAGCCGCGTTGAATACTTTCAGAGCTGGAGGATTTCCGCCCATTCGAACGACAAGGCCAAGTCAGCGGAGCCGCTGTATTTTACTTCGCTGCTCTATGTCTATATCATTGTACAGCTGGTACAGCTCATCGTTAAATCGTCTGCGGTCTCTATATAAGGCCGTCTCCTTAGGCTCACGTTCCAACAATTATTTTTATTGGTGTGTGCTCTGACAGTTCACTGTCCCACGCATATTTAACTAGTTAGCAAGTTATTCTTAAAAGTATGCAACACATACCTATCACTTTTTACCCTTGTCTTTCAAATTCTGATATGGGCATAGATTCAGGCATTCTATGCACACTTCTGAGATGGGTTTTTTCTTTCACGGGCTATGTGGTAGAGCACTACCCTCAAGTGGCCCTTTGAAAACAGGATAAGCCTGTTGTTGTTTTTGTGACCTTTTCTAACATTTTCGTGCTGGAGGTGAGTACCACTTCCGTTTTCAACTCCGCTAGCTTAAAGCGATTTTTTTTGAAGCCACGATTTTACGGTTTTTGTGGCTTTATTGCCTTTATCGCAAATTTCGCTTAAGTGTTTCACAGAAACCAGTACCGCGATGCCATCCGCAAAAGCAATTACCTCGACCGCCTTGGGTATTTTAAGGCGAAGAACTCCATCGTACATAATGTTACAAAGCAAATGACCAAGCACAGTGCCTTGGGGAACTCCGCTTGAGATTTTTTTACTTAAAAACCTGCCAAGGTTTCGTACTGCAGCCAGCGATCTTCGGAGTAGCTTCGTATGAGCATTCTAACATGCAAATGTACCCAGATATGATCCAGTGCGTCAAGGATTTTTGCACAGTTCGCCGTATTAAATGCATTTTCACGTCTGGACCGGGAGACTTATTATCCTCGAGTATTTTTGCAGCTTGGAGAACTTCGCCGTTGTGATCTCATGAGTTTAAGAGCTACCTTGAAGTGGAGGAAAGAAGTCTATTTCGATTGGAAAAAAGTGTGTCTATCACGGCTTTTAGGAACATTGTGCATGTTGGGATGGCCTTTTTTGTATAGAAGCTTGCTATCTTTTATTGCTACATTACGTGCATGTCTAGCCGATTTGCGGCTCTCTCTCTCTCTCTCTGGGGTATATTAGCTTAAGCGGAATTTCTTACACTTTAATAACTCAAGCTCAAGAGTTTTTATCAATCAGTCATGGCACTGCCACTCGCTATTGAAAAACCTTTTCCGTTAGTTCCCAAGGACTAGACATCGCAGCATTCCAAGTAGTGTTGTAGATTGTGTGCCCCGTTAGTTTTCATGAATTTTTCTTACTTAAGCGTTAGCTAATTTTTTAGTACTTTTCTCAGGCATACCAAATTCCATAGCTCGCAGCTTGATTGCCGCCGTTTGGCAGTTGTAAAAGGAAAACGACTCAATTGATATATCAAATTCAAGTGCGTTAGAATGCATTTGCGCGTGTATGCGTGCAACGTTGTGTACGTGCGTGAGATATTCTTAGAATTAATTTTCACCAGCATCGTCGCCTATATGTATGTATGTATGTAGCATTCGCGTTGATTTTCGTTAACGCTATGTCTCAGTTGTGGCTCAGTCACTGCAGCGCGCATGTGCAACAGTTCCTTCTTTGTCAATTTGATTGCCATTTGCTATGGCTGCTTTTGAGGAATGCTTACTTGAATTGCAAGCTGCCAAAATGTAGTTGTTGTTGTTGTTTGCATTTGATCGTTTTATGGCAAGCTGCAGTTACATCTTAGAT
>NW_016201755.1:0-2435 GCF_001687245.7 Rhagoletis zephyria | reverse complement strand
GAATTAGGAACTGGTTTGGAACTAAAGAAAAGGGGGTGCAGAACGAACTCGATCTCATCTGTCGTATTTGGAACTTGTTCGGAACTATAGAAAAAGGGATGTAAAACGAACTAGATCTTATCTGTCGAATTTAGAACTGCTTCGGAACTAGAGCCAAAGGGATACAACGGGGGACAATTGACACTTCCTAGGACATCGCAATGTTAAATTCACCAGTCGCTAGCATGCAAAAGAGAATTAACGCGTACTAGTCATGGTTCAAACGCACTAGAACCGAACCAGTTCCGCACTAGTTCGTTTCCCTACAGGATATGTATGTTTATATATTTGTAGTACAAATCCCGGGATTCCAGGCAAATAATCCCGGGATTTTCGAGACTTAAAGAGACCGGGATCCTGGGATTAACATTCCTAATGAATACCTCAAAAAAATGGAAATATTCGCAACATCCCTAATATCTATGGTCATTTGAAAGAACTACGTAAAACCGTATTTCACAGTTATATGCATACGTTTGTCGACAAAATATTTTTTCCGTCTGAGCAATACATTTTATTTAAAATAATTTACATAATTATAAATAATCAAAAATAACCAAAAAAAATTAATTTTATAGTAAAACTAATCTCATTAGCTTTTTTGATTATTTTTGATTTTTTTTAATTTTTTTTTCTAATTGGCTAAATTTATGATTATTTTTAATGGTATTCGGTAATTATTAATTTAAAAGTGGAAATAATGGTAATTAATCATTTCTCAAATTAAAAAAAAAAATAAATAAATAATTTATAATCATTATTTAACAGCTCTGTTTTGTACCTATGTGCAGTTGTAAGACGCATGCTAGGGTGATGTCGAATATGTTATTGTAGCGTACCTTAGGGCCAGCCTAGGTATTATTTACCAGAGTACATTGTACACTGGCTCGGTCGGTATGTGTGGGGCGGTCCTGTGTTATTTTGTTAAATTTTATGTTTTTTTGTATACAAATTCAAGCTTGTTATTGCTAACGTGTGTTTTTTTTTGTAATACGTTCGTAAGTGATTATAAATAAGTACAATGTTTACTTTTACAATGATATGAAAATTTTTCGTAACTGATTATAAATAAGTACAATTTTACTTTTACAATGATATGAAACTTTTTTTGAAATGAAACTTCTTAGGCGGCGGTATCGCAAAAATGGAGAGTGAAATTTTTAAAACTGAAAACGTTACATGAGGGAGAAGGAAGATATAGGTAGTATAGGGAAGGGGAAAAAAGAAATAAAGCGACGCATGACGAGTACGAGCACATACATATGTATATTTGAATGCACGTATGTATGTATACATATATATGTATGTATGAACGAAGTCATTACGTATTTCAGCTCTGCCGCTACCAAGCAATATATGTGTAAATGATGCAAGCGTGCTTCGCGTAACTAATCTATTCGTACATATGTACATATATTTGTATGGATATATTTATGATGTTCTGATGGGCATATGTATGTACTTATGGACACCAATGTTTTCATGTATGTACATTAGACTGCATCACTCCACATACAAAAAAAAATCGCTACTATTTTTCCATTGGAATTATAAAATCTATTATATTTTAAGACGTCCACCAAAATATTTCGGAAAAATATTAAGATTTAAGCGAGCTGGACCGATTTGAAAATACCTCCAAAAATGGAGTTTTGTATGAATAAAACTAGTTTCTTAAAGACTTTTTTTGAAAAAATCTCCTCAAATAACAAAACGCCTTAAGCTTAAAAAATGTGCAGAAAAATATTTAAAAAAAATTTAAAAAAATTTTGAACGGAATCGTAATGATGAGATTTTTGATGCTGTTTTTTAACTTTTTTTAAAGATTGGTATAACAAAAACTTGAATAACTGAGCCTAAACTCTTCCGATTTAGATTTAGGAGGTGTCATTAGAAAGGTATTTTCTCTAACTTTTTATTTCTTTGCTAATAAACTCATTCAAAGGATGAAAGGGAAAGGTAGGATTAAGGAGCGCCATTTAAAGTTGAATTAAGATGTGTTGGTATTTGAAAAAAAAATATTGGGACACGAATGACTTTTTTTGGACAGAAATAAAAACAGTGTGAAAATACCTTTCAACTGAGATCCCACAAATCTAAATCAGAATAGTTTTGGCCCAGTTATTCAAGTTTTTCGTAAATCAATCTTTGAAAAAAGTAAAAAAACAGCATCAAAAATCTCATTCTTACGATTCCGTTTAAAAGATTTTTCAATATTCGTATGCGGATTTTTTAAGCTTANGCCCAGTTATTCAAGTTTTTCGTAAATCAATCTTTGAAAAAAGTAAAAAAACAGCATCAAAAATCTCATTCTTACGATTCCGTTTAAAAGATTTTTCAATATTCGTATGCGGATTTTTTAAGCTTAATCTGTTTTGTCATCTGAGGGGACTTTT
>NW_016201754.1:0-2435 GCF_001687245.7 Rhagoletis zephyria | reverse complement strand
GACGGCAAAGCTGGTGAGCTCGATCGACCTAGCTCTATCTAAACTTGCCTTTGTTGTTGACAGTCAAGCTGCCATCAAAGCCTTAGGGTCGGCAAGGGTTAACTCGATATGTGCCAGGAATGAGGAAATATACGAATGTGCTAGAAAAGGATCTGAGATGAAACTTGCGGAAGCGATCCAAATCGTTAAGCCTACCCTGCTATTTCTGTCTTCAGAAGTTGGGATAATAACCTCGGCTGCCCCAAAACAGTAGGTGGAATCACGCTCGCTCTTGCCACATCTTGACGAACGAATAACACGGAGTTTATTAAGGCTCTAAAAGCCAAAAGAATGCAATCCTTTCATATCTGCAACTATCCTTATGGGCATACCAAATATAAAGAGCATCAGCAGCAACCCCTCTGAAGTGCGGCAAGTAGATCCCTCGAGATATTTTTTTCTGGGTATGTTTTATAAATGGTGCTTGGCCTTGGTGAAAAACATATCAGTTATCATATCCTAATTTAAAATTCAATAGACAAGCAGATTTGATGTGCTTCAATGATTGCTTATTGTTTCAGTTTATAGCTTAAGTTGCCTTTCGAGAACTCGTTCAGTAAGTGGCTGGAAATCCCCAAAGCCAAGTTGGGCGTGAAAAATGCTCTACTTATCGACTTGAAAAATGCTAATAAATATATTCAAATTAATTTAACTTCCAAGTATGCGGTGAGTGATGTCAACTTTTCAGTGCGGGCTATTAGATTGCTTTGGCAAATTCGCAAAAATGTATCTAAGCTGCAATAAGTCAAAAAGATTAACCAGTAATATTAACTTAACAACTCGTCAACCTGATCTTAACTAAAAGTTTATTGAACGACCTACTCACTGCAGCTTACAAGGCGCCTACACGTGCGTCAATAAGTTTTTAAATATTGGTTCGTCTATATGAAATTGAAAACTACAGCGAAAAAGCGTTTCGATATTAAATGCTTTCATGCGACGCCTCCATCGAACGACGCTGAAAATGGCAACGAAGAAAATGCACAGAATACAACACAATGCCGCAAATATTCAAGTAAGCCGCGTAAGTGCTACCATTCAAGTGTGACACTTTCACCAGCTGCGCCGCAATGCATTTATTGCATTGATAGGAATTCCAGTGCAATGGGCATTGGCCTGCAAAGTCTTCGAATTTCAAATCGGGTGAACGTGCCACCCCAACCAACAGCTCCAACAAGCCGTTGGTGGCTGGAACTACGCTTTGTCGTTGTGACGCATGCCGTGCTTAAATTCTAAAACAAAACAAAAAAAAAAAAAGCGAATATTAAAATTTGCTGAATGGTTAGAATATGAAACGATAAGTGTGAATGAACACAGTTGTAAATTACAAATTTGTTTCAATTAAGGGACGTTGAACTCGGGCACTGCTATAGCGTTTATGCGGAATAATCAAAAACAAATTAAACGAATAATTGCATGAAAATGAAAACACAAGATTTATGAATCAAAATTTATAGAAAACGAAATGGGGAAAAATTATAAAAATTAAGATTTTTCAATTCTCCTTCAACGGAAGTGTAGTTTTTTTTTTTTTTTGAGAAGGTACTTGAAAGTTCTGAAATTCACAAACGACAACATTTTTGCTATGTGCTATTTCAAATTAGTTCATTGGGAAGCAATTTATTTTTTCATTTTTATACGATTTCAGTTTTTTGTAGATTTTTTTTTAGCAAAATCTTAATCAAATCGTTTCTTGTTCATGCTACGTACATAGATATTTACATATATATTTATAAATCTTTAGGCAATGCAGTTTTAGCTTTCCCGTTGTCAATATTATTCATTTTTGTTCGTTTTGTAAATATTGAGCTTTTACCTCTGTTATGACAATAATATGTTTTTCCAACTTTTCACACTGACCAAATGTTTACAAGTAACTTCACTATCGCGTAATTACTTTGTATGCAAGTGCTTACAAACATACATACATATANTAGAACTGCCTCAAAGCCCGTGGAGTTTTCTATGTATTTTATATGGGGAAAACCACTTTTACCTAGAAATGGTATAGAATTCTTGAAAATTAATATTTTTCGATCGAAAAACTTTGTTTTTCTTCCAGTTATAATATACAATTGTTTATTTTATTATTTTTTAATTCTTACGATTTTTTATAGGACCCCCATTGCATTTTTGGGGTTTTTGGGGGATCTGTAAAAAATAGTTTATATTACAAAAATTAAGTGCACCTGGGGCACACTGGAGT
This sequence comes from Rhagoletis zephyria, assembly GCF_001687245.7. NCBI lineage: Eukaryota > Metazoa > Arthropoda > Insecta > Diptera > Tephritidae > Rhagoletis > Rhagoletis zephyria. Next base: position 190 of record NW_016201754.1, on the reverse strand, counting down.
AGTGAAACTTACTGTACATACATATCTAGTTTGTCTCAAAATCAATATGTACATCAGGGCGGAGTAAATTAATTTCGGAAAAGTGTATAGCACTACGTTTGATTCTTAGCATAAATGGTGAAGAAACTATATAACAAAAATTACGTTTGACGCTACCAATTTTTAAAAGAAAAATCAGTGTTCTAGCAGC
>NW_016201753.1:0-2435 GCF_001687245.7 Rhagoletis zephyria | reverse complement strand
GGAGATTTTCAATTCGAAAACGCCCTATCTCAGAAAACTTTTCAAGAACGCCCTAATTCAGAATTTTGTTGAAGAATGCCCTATTTCCGAATTTAATAGGAAAACGCCCTATATAAATAAGAATGTGGTTGAAGAGTGGAGACTTTAGGCCGATCAGTCTTTCCTCATTGTTTCAAAGATGCTGGAGAGGCTTTCCTTAAATAAGCATTCCTACGGTGGATACAGATACGGTGAAACGGCCCAACACGGTCGTTGATGGTATTGAACAGTCTTTTTCGCAGAAGGAATACGCGATCGATGCTTTCCTTCAACGGACGGGTTTCCAATAAGGCTTTCTGACAGGGTTAAGTACTTGGGCTTGATAATTCACAGCAAGCTTTCCTGGAGGCTCAACGTAGAGGAAAACGTCAATAAGGTAACAGTAGCCTTATATTGCTGTAGGAAGGCCATTGACAAGCGGTGGGGTCTCTCACCGAGGGCTTTATGAAACTATAAGTAAGCCATATTACGGGGTAGGCGTCTGGTGGAACGCCCTATACAAGGTATCATCATTCAGCAGCTGGAAGGAGTGCGAAGAGCAGTCTTATTTGAAATCAGTGGGGCATTTCGATCCACTCCTACTTTGGCGCTTAATGATATGCTAAACATTGTGCTCATAGATGTAGCAGCAGTAAGGTTAAGAGCGGTGGACTTGAAGTTCGCCTCGGACTATAGGCACGCCACTATTCTAAAAAGATTCGAGCTCCTACCAACTCAAACAGACCACTGCACGCCGAGTTTGGGTCCGAAGGGATATCTCACTACCCAAATCCCAGTGAGGGTTGGAGAGTGAAGTGCAGTATTTGGATCGAAACTAAATGGAAAGCTGGGAAGAGATGTGTTCTGCGAAGAACTCTCCATCAAATTGAAGTTCAGGCTACCGGATCATGGTATCGGTTTGCAAACACAGTTAGCCGCAATATAGGATGCTTCGTAATGGTTACTCACTAGTGTAACGAGGTTTTGGCTCCCTGATGGTTCTATCGAGAACGGTGAGAGATTGCTTGACCTCCCTATCTACCGCATCGGATTACTATGCTATTAAGCTTATTATCACTTGAGGAACTACTTCCGGGTAGAGCTGTACAGATCTCGTGTGGTCTGTCCCTATTCCTAGAGCAAGGCGGCAAAATTTTTCTGGTCACATGTAGACCGGGCGGTACAGGTAGCTCTTGGAATTAAGAAAGGTACTCCTCTCGCAAGTGGTGGGAAATTTAACTGGTCATTGCGTGATAGGTAAGCACGCAGTAAGGTGCACCAGCTGCATGGGGGTTAATGAGTTGGAATTATCTCAAGACCTGCTGCTCTGTTGCCCTGATTTTGCGAACGCTATGTTTAAGCACCTTGGGTCGCCCTTTTCCATACTCCCGATGAGCTTCTTGGTGTTCCTTCCCCTTCCGTCTTCCCTTTTGTTAACCTCTTCCTTTATGCTTTCCCCTGTCGTTTTTTCTTACCCTAATTAAGGGCACCAAACTAGACAGCCTTATTATTGTCTAAGTGTGCTTCCACCCACGGAGGCGGCCCTCTAACCTAACCTAACGTAGGGCGTTTTCAAACTGGCTGCCGAGATAGGTCGATCTTCCACTCTGCTGTCGATATCTAAATATATTGTCGCTAAGCTTTTCGTTTATGAACATATAAGCAATAAAAGTTAGCGCAAACAACAGCTACAACATAAGAGTGTTTTCTCATTAAGCATTAAATATACTTAAGCAGTTTTGTATGTTCACGTTCCAGCTTGAAGTGTGTAGATTGATGGCATTGACACCAACCAACAGCATGCCACACAGCCATTCAAAAATTCCTCTGTGCATACATCAAGCATGCATAATTCATATACATATCAAAAACATCATGAAATTTTGAACGCAAAGCAAAAAAAAAAAACAACGAAACAAAAAAGGAAATGACTTACTAAAGCGCGCTGTAATTACTTAATTCAAGTGCAACAAGCAAGCATGCAACAAGAAGGTTTTCATGAAAACAAACAAATTTACACGACTTTGAAGTGTAGTTATAACTATGGATGTATGTATGTATGTCTATATGAACATTCCCATGAGCTTTAGCCCACATTTACATACTTATGTATATACAAACATATGAATGTATGTATGTGTACACACCATTAGCGCACACAAGGTGGGTTTTGGGGTGCAAACCCCCCCTAAAGCTAATGACCCCAAATGCAAACTGTATCTTAAAGCTAAGAATCCAGNGTTATAACTATGGATGTATGTATGTATGTCTATATGAACATTCCCATGAGCTTTAGCCCACATTTACATACTTATGTATATACAAACATATGAATGTATGTATGTGTACACACCATTAGCGCACACAAGGTGGGTTTTGGGGTGCAAACCCCCCCTAAAGCTAATGACCCCAAATGC
>NW_016201752.1:0-2435 GCF_001687245.7 Rhagoletis zephyria | reverse complement strand
GTAAATGCCTACTTCACTTAGATCCGCAAGACAATCAAACCGGTGGTGGAAAAATGAGCGTCTTTTCGCCCATATGAGGGCGGGGCAGTGACAGAGATAGTGTTCCACACTCTCGATTTCGTCTTCGTCGCGGCAACCACGGCAAAAATCATTAGCCGGCAAACCCATTCTGCTAGCATGTCTTCCCATTAAGCAGTGACCCGTAATTATACCGGTCACCAGCCTTAGTACAGGCCGTTCTAGTCGAATGAGTGCGTCGAACCTTTTCTTGTCGTAGTTGGGCCAGATTTGTCGAGTCGTCCCACACGTGGGTTCTTCCGACCATCTTTTGTTTTACCTCTCCACGTAGTATGTCCAGAGCCGTGTCTTACAGGTAGATAGGAGTATGCCCGCTGCATGAGAGGAGTTGACGCCCGACAGGGTGGTTCCCTTCCGCGCAAGCTTGTCCGCCGCACAGTTACCCTGAAATTCCCTGTGGCCCGGCACCCACACGATGTGAGTAGTAGAGACTTAATAGCTGCTTGGCTATCGGAGTATATGGTTACTGAAAGTAGATTAAGAGAATAATCGATGAGCCAGAGTGCAGCCTCCTTTATGGCCGCGAGTTCCACTTGGAAGACACTGCAGTGGTCTGGTAGTCTAAAGCAGAGATCTAGTGAGAGGTCCTTTGAGTGTTTCCCACTCCCTACTCTTAGAGTTAGTTTAGAGCCATCCGTGTATATGGCTATTGAGTTACCATGGAGGCCCCAGACCGAGTCGTCCTCCCAGTCCTTCCTCGAAGGGATACGTGTGGAGAACTTATTCTCGAGCACCATCGGTGGTGTTGTATAATCTAGGGACCTCAATGTGGTCGGGGAAGCTGGTCAGGACGTTGGTATGACCGAATCTAGTGTCTTTCCATATTGACAGTGCATTTAATCTTACTGCATTGGAGCTCGCCTGTAGACGCCCAAAAAGGTCTACGGGCAGAAAGTTTAAAAGGGTTTCCATAGCTTTGGTGGGTGTGGATGGCAGTGCACCTGTGATGAGCATGCATGCTTGAACCTTGGTAAGCTTAGAATTTGTGAGCGATTTATCTAGTGATGTCCACCAGACTGTGACGCCGTAGAATAATATAGGACGAACCACTACTGTGTAAATCCAGTGAACTATGTCTGGTTTGAGGCCCCATTTCTTGCCTATAGTCGTTTTGCAGGAGTAGAGGGCGGTAATGGCCTTTTTGGTCCGCTCTTCTACGTTGCGTTGCCAGGTAAGTTTACTGTCCAAGATGACGCACAAGTATTTCACTTCATCAGAGAGCTACAGCTCTACGTCATTTAAGGTAGTAAGTTGAAATGGGGGCATTTTCGTTTTCCGTGTGAAGAAAACCGTGACCGTTTGAGCAGGGTTGGCGTTCAGCCCGCATTCTCTAGACCAGGTTTCCACGGTACGCTAAGCGTTCTGTAACAGTTCTCCCAGGATTTGTGGGTGTTTACCTGTTGCAGTTAGGACAAGATCATCGGCATACGCAATAGCGTTATAGACGTACGTACACTCCGAGGGCCAAACATCCACTCGGACCACTATCTTGTTGTAGCCAAGATACGCACTCGCCTCTGTGTAGCAAAAAATGTGCGCCCAACAATGCAAGGAAAGCTTAACGTCGAAAAGCTGCAATCACAACAGACGGCCAATTTATTCGCCACTCGACTCACACACCTGCTCTCTGAGAGCACTCATCAACAATTCGACATATGCGAGCAGTGGAACCACATTTTCCGTTCACTAAGTACCGCCGCCGAAGAAGTAGTTGGGTTTCAGCGAGCCCGAAAGAACAACTGGTACGATGAGGAATGTCAAGAAGCCGCAGAGAAAAAAGATGCCGCCTACAGGGCCCGCTGCGATCGGGCGCAACGCGAGCCATGTGGGACCGTTATAGGGAACTGAAGAAGGAAGCGAGACGTATTTGCCGCATAAGAAGAGAGAGACCGAAATACGTGAGTGCGAAAAGCTTGAGATGCTGGCCGACAGGAAGAACGCCCGAAAATTCTACCGAGGGTTAGGTGACTTACGGAAGGTTTCAAGACTGGGGCGAACTCCTGTAAGAACAACAATGGCGACCTAGTGACCGATGTCCAGAATAACTTAAATTGTGGAGGGAACACTTTTACAACCTACTAAATGGCAGCAGCGCTGAAAGTAGTGAAGAAGACGAACCCGAGTCCCCAGTCGATGATGATGGGGTAGCTGTCCCACCGCCTGACTATGACGAGGTACGAACAGCGATTACGCGGCTGAAAAACAACAAAGCTGCAGGAGCTGATGGCCTCCCAGCCGAGCTATTCAAGTACGGCGGACGGATGGAGGTGCATGCATCAGCTCGTATGCAGAAAATGGTCAGATGATTGCATGCCCGACGACTGGAATTTAAGTGTGCTCTGCCCAATCTACAAGAA
>NW_016201751.1:0-2435 GCF_001687245.7 Rhagoletis zephyria | reverse complement strand
TGGATTAAAAAGTTTTGTGAAAGCAATCGTGTATGAAAATATAGTTAATGGCAATGGCAATGGTTATAGCAATGGCGGATCAATCAAACAAAAAAACAAAAAAAAATCCTGAACTTTAGTACTAAAGCCAAAAGATATTCAATGCATATTGTATATAAGTTGTAATACAAAAAGCTAGTTACTGAAAGAGTCTTAATTATTAAATTGTTAGTTTGTAAAAAATTGACTAACGATGCTACTAAAGCACAAGGATTTCTTAGACAATATAAACACCAAGAAGCAAGTAAAACATTTTAAGCTTCACTGTTGCACATCAATAACCGTGCACGCATTACATAACAAAAAACAAAAAAAATACATATTGCACTAAAAAATAAAATCAAAGCAAAAACTCAAACACTGCAGCGAACTCAAACGTGCCGACAGCTGTTGCAGCGCTGCAGCGCTGGAAAACTTTACTTTTTCAATGGGTAATGAAAGTATTGTTTCCATGTATGACGTAAAGCAGAGCGACCATAAATGCAGCGAAAGAAAAGCAGCAAAAAAAGAGATTGTAAAAAAATACACACAGAAAGCAAAACGCTCGTTGATGTGGAAAACTCTTTTGCCAACTAATAAATACTTGCTTTTAGCTGCTTTTACTATTTTAGTTTTCTAACACCCACACATTATTTTTTGATGACAGTTTTTATTTTTGTGTGCATCAAAAGGAAAAGCGAAAAAAAAATACTCGAATGGAACCAAAATATCAGGGAGGTAACAAAGCTGGTAAAAATGAAGGAAATTAAAATTAATTAAAAAATGTAAAATAAAAAGCAGATTCGGCGAATAAAAAGTTAGCGAACAATTATAAATAGACTAAGCGTTGGCAATGCAAGTAGTGGAGAGAATAAACAACATAAATTATGAAACAAAAAAATGGGAACCCATTTCGTGGAACTGCTATTTTGAAGGTTTCTCTAAGAGGTAGCTTTACCGCCGAGCTACTATTATTACAAGCTTTTAATAATTCCGCCTGTTCCTGCGTCAGTAAGCAACTCTTGCAATAAATAAAATTTTTAACGTATATTGTTTACATGAAAAGTTCGCATTATGGGGGCAATACGCACATCGTCGTCGCCTTGGTAAAATATTGTCGTAAGCGCAATTTTGAGGATTTTTAATTCTAGATGCAGTTATTTATTTTGAAATAAGGTTCGATTGGTGTTATCAGTTCTTAGATATCTCCTTTAGTTTCCGAGATATTGACTATAATTTTTTCGATAATTTAGTACAAATTTAGTTAGTGATGCAGTCATATTAAACTAATCAATAACTTAAAAATGGCGTTCTCCATTTTTGGATATCTTCTTTAGTTTCCGAGATATTCAGTAAAAAGTGTCGTTAATTTAGTAGAAATTTTGATCACATTTTGTCGTATTTCATACAAAGTGGCTGCCAAATTGTGGACAAATGGCGCTTATGACAAAATTTTACTAAAGAAAATCCTTCATAAACATAAAACTAATTAAAAATAAACGTTAAAAATTAAATAATTTAAGAGTTTTGTGAACAAGTAACATTTTCAGAGACTTTGGAGAAAATCTATCTTCGCGCGTTTTTGAAAGATTGCATTCCAAACTTCAATCGCGATTTCCCACAACCTACCGAAATCAACATACGACAATCTTTTACACAGGCGACGGAATGCACTACTGCAGAGTTAGAGGTAACTTTGGAACTCGCGCCACTGCATCTTTCAGTTGAACATGCTGAAAAGCGAACTCTCTAGAGTAGTACTTTTCTAAAGAAACTTTAAGGTTGGTACATACAGCTAGGTGACCTGGCTTGCCTCTATTATGGAGAGAAACGTCCTGGCGAGCACACATCAGTGGTATAGAATGGTCCTAAGGCTCCGGAGCAGGCTTATCTTGCTCCAGACTGAAGCTTTCGGTGCCCTGAGAGTCTTTCCAAGCATCTTCCAAGCGGAAGGCTATGCTATAGGATTGTGTGCTTAAATTAACGTGAGAGAATCCTAACTTCAAGTGATAAATAGTCAGGTGGCACTCAACGCTCTCTCATAATTCGAGGTCAAATTCTCAGTGATTTTAGAGTTTGCGGAGAAGCTTAAAGCTCTGGCTGAGTATATCGTCAAGTTAAAAGCTTACTAGGAGGGTGCAGTCTGAAAAGAAACATGCCACATCGTTCCCATAATTCAGCAGGTAAAACTAAAAAAAAAATTGGTAAAAAATGATTTTTGTTTTGGTTTATAATTTTTGGGAATATTTGCTCACATGGAATTCGCAATAAGGCTGATTATTTTATTTAATTTGACATATTTTCTGTAACTCGTATCGTAAGTGAAACCACATCATTCACCTATCAAAGCCAATCAAATACCGTCTTGGAGTACACAACTCGCTCGAGTACACAATTCACATACATCTCCTGAGAAT
>NW_016201750.1:0-2435 GCF_001687245.7 Rhagoletis zephyria | reverse complement strand
TGAAAATGACATCACTAATGCATACAAAAGCATACCATTTAGCTAAATGGGTTTAATCATGGAGATTTATTCTTGATAAACACTTAAATTTAAAATAAGTAATTAGCACAGCCAAGAGTGGTAGGGGAGAGCATATTAGGAAAAATTAAAAATTTTCATAATTATTATACAGCCTTAAAGCAAGAGCATAGGAATATGTGTATATTGGCGTTTAAAGTGCAAAACCCTATAATGAAAATTCTTCTCATACAAATCAGCTAGACTAGTTGAGTGTCGACTGCGGGGAAGGAAGATGGTTTTTGCACCATAGCATATGTTGAGAGAAGATGCTCTCAGCGAGGTGTACTACCTGTAGGTACGAATAGCTTAGATAGGAAATTGGTATGCAAACCTGAGGTAACTCGAACGCTGAAAGTTTTCAGACTATGTCAGAGTACAACTTTAAGAGCGGCTCTTGTTGCTTTGATTGATTTTCTTCCGCTGGGTTTAGCAATCTAAGAGGAAGCAATGAAGACGTTGTGTCGACTGCATTATTCTCAACTCTGGCATGATGATCGGAATACCGTTCACAAAGAATTGTTGAAAAGGTTTTAACTCCAAATGGCAAACCGATACCTGAAATATGTTGTGGAAGAAAGTCCGTCATTAGAACTCGGCAAACATTTTCTATTACGGCGACTTCAAAACTGAAAACGGTGCTGAATGTCATATGGAGCATAAGTTCAGATGGGTTTTCTGCTTTAGGTATAATGACGATGGGTTTTTTAATCGAATGTCTTTCCAATATTTAATCAGCGGTCTGGATAATTGCCGAAGGCTGATCAAACCAGCTGGGTTTCGGGACAATGCGGTAAGAAAAACGAACTGGATAATGGAATGCCGAGCTTTGGTTCTCTAGAACTTCCAACTTTACCGGACCCAATTAAGCGGTCAATTGTATAAGGAACGGGCAGGTCCAACAGCGATCCCATAAAAAAGACTCATTACAACCAGTAGTGCGATACCGACAGCTCCAAAACAACCAAGTATTTCCTGAAAAGGTCAGACGGGGTGGTGGAAAAATCTCTGCTCGGACAGAGAAAAAGTGAGCTACGAGCCCTGTTAGGAAAATCACAAGAAATGGAGGCGATATACAAATAGCCCCATGTGAAGAGTCGCTGGAACTCAGCACCGTATTTGTTCGGTTTATAAGCGCTATGGTCATTTAAAAATTTTAAAAATACCATAAAAATACCATTATTTTTGCCAAAAATAGCAATTAAATTCCCATTAAGCAACCGCATTTCGNAATTATGCGCAGAAAATTGCAAGTAACAATTCCTGTTTCCTTTGCTGGCGTTTCCGTTCGGCAAAAAGTCTTCAACATTAGCATTGGGGCAAATCAACGAAACGAGAGACGCTCGCGCTGGACGGACGGGCAAACCTGGAAAATAAACGTGAAAACACAAATTTATGCAATATGTAAAATTGCAGTCATCGAGACAGGCTGCTGTCTGCTAGCTGCACCGCGTTGCGCTGTCCATCCAATTACCAAAAGCAATGCAGATGAGTTGAATTTGGGCGAGCACAAATAAGGGAAGTATCCGGAAGAAAATGTGGCAACACAATTGTATACATAGCTAGCTCAGAAAACAATACTTTTTCTGCTTAGCATACAATTTGTTTGTGCAATTGCGCGTGTGTGTGTTTGTGGGAGTTTTTTCTTAAGTTTTCTTGTTGGTACTTGTCGCATTTTCATTGCCAAAATGCCAATTTGGTAAAGTCGTTTACGCTTGCCACACAGACTTACACAAATGCAATGCTTTTCAGTTTTTTTGTGTGTTTGTATAACTGCTACAGCATATGCCAGTTATTTACATTGCCCTGCAGGAATAACCCCCAACTAGTGTACTAAATTTCCTATTCAGTGCTAAATCTTTATCGCCAAAAACGAACCATTCCGATAAAAACTACAAAACTTTTTATTTTACTTTTTAAAACCACTTTTTCTAAAAAATTTTATTTTGATGCAAGAATCAGGACCGGTTAACAAAAAAAAAAAAAAAAATCGGGCTACCTTTTTTGTTTCTAACCGTTTCTGCTCAGTGATACTCAAATTTGCGAAGTTCAAAATAGTTACCGAAAATGGAATAAGTCCCAAAGAATACAAACAATTTTCATAGGAAATCTGTATACCTTAGGTGAAGAATTTAAAACTGGTTCGGAACTATGGAAAAAGTGATGCACAACGAACTAGATCTCATCTGTTAATTTAGAACTGGTTCGAAAATATGAAAAATAGATACAGCGGGGGCCCCAAACCAATCAGATTTCGTTCTGCACTTCACAGATGCTTTTTCATATTTTGGAAATCTAACACAAAAATTTCTATTAAAATTTCAACATCTTGCGTCTTGCGGCATTAGAGCTTGGAACTTTCAGGAATATAGCCAATC
>NW_016201749.1:0-2435 GCF_001687245.7 Rhagoletis zephyria | reverse complement strand
CAATTTAATTAAAGACAAATTTTCAAACAGGTGGCAACCCTCCTGAAAATTTTCTCTGCAGTAAACTTTCCAAAACCTCTTCAGTTAGATGCCCATATTGCAGTATTTAATTTATCTTATCAAATAAATTAAATCAAAATATTCAAACATGCGGCAACCACCACAAAAATATTTTCGCCTGTAAGCCTTCTTAAACTTCTTTATTTTGAGAGGCATATTGCAATATTTACTTTATCTTATAAATTTACTTAAACTGCAATTTCCAAACAGGTGGCAACTCTCTAATTTTTTTCTTTCTTTATTTTAAGTTAGACAGACAGAGAAAAATTAAAAAAAAAAAATGTTGATTTGGCTTCACTGCCGTAATCTGCTAATTTTTCTATAAAATTTTAAATAATGTCACTCATACGCCACATCGTTCATCTCCGAACTCGTACAAGGCGTATTTATGAGTAAAATTTTCCATGTTGAAGTTTGAGTTTTTTTTATTCGCAATGCAAACTTAAAATAAACATTTCTTGGGAAAAGGCCTCATCTAGAAAAACGGTAGGCAGATCCGTAATCTTTGACCCAATCTTAAGTTCAAGTGTTTCGGCTTTTTTTCCCCTACAGTGAAATTTGTATTAACTTTAAATGCAAAATGTAGTACGTTTGCTGTTTACTTAATTACTAAAAGTTTACAGTTGAACTATGCTTCAGTCGCGGTAAAAGCTGCTACTTAGGCAGTGTCTGCACTTCCGAGTGAATTTCAATAAAATTCGCTTTGAATTGGCAGGGGTTGAACNAAGTAGCCGAACGAAAATATTTAGTAGTAAATAAATAAATTAATTAATTAATTACTAAACTCATAACACCGAATTTATACCTACCTACCTAATAACCTTTTATTTGAAAGCACTGAGCAGATATTTTCATTGCAACGACAGTTTCAAAGATTCCTTTGTTAATTATTTTGTCTACTTTGTTTCTTTTTTTTTCAACTGCTACCTCAATTTTAATACTGCGCCTTACTTTGTTTCAACACTTTTACGCAAGTAACTTTAAAGTTTATCGTTTTGTTTTCCGTTTTTTTATTTTTTTTTGTTGGCAGTGAAAGGACGCGATGCGCCAACATTTTAATTGTTTTATTTGCCTACTAGGCTGGTAGGATAATTGTTTTTGTCGCTTTTGTTGCAATTGTCAGTGGCTATTTTTGTTTTCTTTGGCTACGCTTTAGCGCTCATTACGCTAAAGAGGCAGCGGTGCGGCCACAGTGCAATGCACCACAACACCGCTTTTGCCATAAAGTACTTAAAGCACACATACACATACATATACAGACATCAAAATATATACATGCATATATAAAAATATGTTTGTCCTGGCAAACTAGCAGCAGCGCGAGCATCGAAAACTGCACTGAGAAATCAGTCCGCTCACTGCGTCCGTGGTTTTTGCTTCTGCATTCGAACTTTACTTGCACTTCTCATTTTTTTTTGGTTTTCGAACGCTCCGTTCCTTACGTTGCGCTTTTGTTTTCACTAATTTTAGTTGGTTTGTCTTTTCTGTGAACTCATTTGTCTACTCATTGTCATTTGTTTGTTTGTTAGTTCACGCTGAGTTTAATGAGTGTACTTTTACAAATTTATTCTATGCATGTGTATGTATGTAAGTGCATGCTCACACTCACATACGCTTGTCCAAATAGTTGCATTTGCAGAAAGTCCCTGGCAACGAGAACCAACAGTGTCTCCTTGCTGGCAATAAAATTTTCTTCGTTTACTGCACTCCTTGCATGTTCGTTTCTTTTTATATTTTTTGTTTTGTCTTTAACACATTTTTTATTATTTGCTTGTTTTGGCAGTCATCTTAATGCCAAATTTGGCAACTGATATCCTGGGCTGTTGATGGCGGTGGCAAGTGGAAGGAGCAATTGTCGAAGCGCTCTACAAATGTCCCACTAATGCACAACATTTTCGTGTCTCAACAATGGGGCTTTATGCTTTTGTTTTGCTCACACTTTTTAGCCTGCACTAAAGGCATGGCGAGCGAACGAGCTAAATGTGTTTAAAACCGTCAACAAAGTGAGTGTAAATATGGCTGAAAATAAGCGCCGCAACATACATTTATTTTCTACGTGCATTCGTGTGTGTGTGTGTGTGTGTGAGAAATCTTTACATACTTATGGGCGCTTTAACATACACATGTATGTATGTATGTATGCTCGGAGCTTAAAAGCAGAGTAATGCGATGTCTGCTGCTGGCAGTTTGTGTATTCTGTCGCTGATGTCGCTCAAGGGCCACTGCGCTGGGCGCGCCCAAATGGCTACAGACAATGGCAACCAAACTAGCGTGCGGCTTTACGTATTAGTACATATACATATTGGTGTGTAAGTGTGCCGCTGTATAAGTGTGCTAGTGTGATTTAAATGGCTACAGTGGAAATATAATTAAAA
>NW_016201745.1:0-2435 GCF_001687245.7 Rhagoletis zephyria | reverse complement strand
AGGTTACCAATAAATTTTTTGTGCTCTTGGGGTTTTGCTCGGTCCACGTAACTTTTTCTCCCGCCATGCGCCACCTTTGACCCGAGTTCTGAAGATTGTGGAACCTTCCCTTGCTTACGCATCTGCGAATTCATTTTCGGAAATATTTTTTATGACCAGTGATTCACTAAATTCAACTCGTGCTTAATACTTCCTGCAGATAAAAGAGTCCTACACACCTTAATCAACTTCGCCGAAAAAGTCTTTTACAATAGCGGTTGCCCTTTTGCAGGCAGTGACATACCTCCGAGTGTATTTTTGAAAAAGCTTCTCATAAAACCATTTGTCGGAGGCGGCATAAAATTGTAGGTCCTCCATTTAAGTGAATAACAACATCAAGACACAAACCACATATCGAAGGAGAAGCTTGGCTAACCATTGTTTTTTTTTTACAAAAATCTATGTATAATGAATAAGTCTCTCTAATGTACTACTCTTTCAGTTTACAAAGTCTTATCAATGACAACCGAATCATAGGTAATCATAGGTAAAGCTAATTTCAACACGCGCATCTCGCAAGTAAGCAAACCCATCATAAATTCCGCAATTGATTTATTGGGGTTCAAATTCAAAGGCAAGCATACGTATGTATGCCTAAAGAGGTAGTCTTTTTTTCATGCAAAAGAAACCCAATTCAGTGGAATATAACAAATACAAACACCGTAATTGCAGTACCTGAACAAACATTGCCTTCCCAGCCAGCAAAAAAGTCCGAAAACCGATCCGAAAATGGGGAAAAAAGTCAATGAAACCCCGACTTTTGTCCGTTTACCGACTCCATTTAATGATCCGTTTTCCCACTAAAGTGTACGGCAGAAACGTAGTATTTACAGAAAAGTACCGAAAACGGTGATGAAAAGGATACATTTTCGGCTGTTTTTACCGAAATTTGTCTGATTGATTTTTCGTTCTGCACTTCACAGATTCTTTTTCATGGTTCAAAAGAAATAAAATACAATTGCGAAGCGTCTGACGAGCTTCGAACCAGGCACCTTCTGGAAGCTTACACGCACGCTCAGCCACTGCCGTCTACGCATGCATGCTTTCAAATGTTTTGTTTAGCTTGTTTTTTTAGTTTTTGGTTTCAAATGGCATCATCTTTTTCGAACGTTTTCCGGACACAAAATTTTACGATAACTGTAGGAGATTTTTTTTGTATGTGTTTTCGGATACGGAAAATTGAACTAAACTGCACTGTCGGCAAAATTTACGTTTATTTGCCGGTTGGGTTGCCAACCTTCAGCTGAAGCGCACACTATTCCAATACATATGTATGTATGTACATGCATACATCCATAGATAATGCATGCGAAGTTGCTGTCTGTCCGCACGAGCCTNTGTGTTTTCGGATACGGAAAATTGAACTAAACTGCACTGTCGGCAAAATTTACGTTTATTTGCCGGTTGGGTTGCCAACCTTCAGCTGAAGCGCACACTATTCCAATACATATGTATGTATGTACATGCATACATCCATAGATAATGCATGCGAAGTTGCTGTCTGTCCGCACGAGCCTATTTATTTCAATTAGCTGGATATGGGTTAATATTTTAAGGGAAATAAATGCTACATAAGTAAGTACAGTGTAGGGCCCAACGGATGTCATCAATTGATATCTGATGTAATTAATCAATCNTATTTATTTCAATTAGCTGGATATGGGTTAATATTTTAAGGGAAATAAATACTACATAAGTAAGTACAGTGTAGGGCCCAACGGATGTCATCAATTGATATCTGATGTAATTAATCAATAAAAAAAAAAAATAGTCTCTGCCATATTCAAAACACGCAGTATGCCAGCATTAGATTAAACATAAGATGCCGCACACTAGGTTAATAGCTATTTTTGGGTTTAAAAACCGGTGTGGCACACTTACATACATACATGCATGTAAATACGTAAGCATAAATACATTGTCAGAGTTGTATACGAAAACATGATTCGATAAGCAACTAACCACAAATACTGCCTAGGTATGTATGTACGTGCTCATACATTAATAGCAAATTTCTTTGAATTCTCGTGTTAACGTGGCTACCGAAACCCGGTGGCAATACTTGTCAAATTCCTTTTTATTGCTTTAATGTGTGAAAATAATTTATCGAGTTTTGTTTCAAATAATATTAGCCGATTTGACATTCGTTCACACGTCCGGCTGTTTGAAGTGTTAATCAATCTTTGTATTTAAATGCAAATAAATACATGAAGTGATTAAATACATATCACTTCAATAGTGTCATAATTCAAAAAATATAAATTTCGAGTTGAGTAAATATGCAGCAATAACCGCTACCACTTCTTCTATGATGCGTACAACTTTCATAGCTGTATCCATCAGCGTTGCCAGAATGAAATTTAGGGGGGGCTCGACCCTATTAAGCTGGCATTTCA
>NW_016201744.1:0-2435 GCF_001687245.7 Rhagoletis zephyria | reverse complement strand
CACATACATATAATGCAAGAAGCTAAAAAATAGATTTGGATTTCATCAAAACTATTTAAAAAATCTAAAGCCCAACTCTTCAAAGTATTTAAAATGTAGAGGCACTTTATCAATGCCCCCAGCAGCCAGAAAAGCGTTTTTCCCCAATTTTAATTTTTCATATTGTGTTCACAAGGCTTGTTAGTGTTGTTGTTGCAATCAAATGTACTTTGTAAAGTCGAGAAAGAAAAACTTTTACTCGTCATTAAAAGTGCTGACAGAAGCAAAACTACAAACATACCACATAGCAGTAAGTGCCTTTGGAATTTGCAACATTTATACCGGCAACAAAAGCAGTAGGAGCAGCAAAAGAAATAATTAACAACAAAAGTGGCTTTTAGTCACTTGTTAGTCTAAAAAACAAAAACAAAAAAACAGATGTAATGTGGTAGTGGCCAAGTAAACAACAATCACTGCAAATATGGCAGCAGTCAACGCCACAGACATAAATAGTGGCAACGAATCGAAATAAGCCACACGAGTATCACTAAGCCGATGCGAAATGAACTTGTTATTATGTCCTAAAAAAGAAGTGAAGCGTTTGAAGAAACGTGGAAAATTTATTGAATTTCCTAAAACGTCTAATCGTATTTTTACGTTAGTATTTAGAAAGCAGGCAGGTGAAACATGCGTTTAGTGGTAATTTTGTTTTGCATTTTTTTAACTTAGTTATCTTGAGTATTATTTATGTTTTCTAAATGCAGATAATGGTTCAACGATTGGATTTATTGCCGATAATTACCATTCCATTCAAATTGGAATAAACTTTATTTTTCTTTGATTGCACTACGAACATAACCCGAAGAGTAAGATGGCATTGAAAGTAAATTCTGAAAAAATTATTGAAAATGAAATTAAGGACGACGGTTGTGCGAATTCGTGACTAAATGCAAGTTTTTACTTCGGCTGGTTAGTTGGTTGGCCGCCTGAGCACATGCCCAGAACCGAATTAGTGCTGATAGCACCATTTTGATACGCTTTCTCTGGGATCTTTGATTTTTTCAGCTTTCATGATTGCTCGGTTTCGTCACACCATTTGGATTTTTCAATGAATCTTTTTAAGCTAGTATATAATGGTGCATTTGGAGATCTCCCTAAGATTTTGAATGGAAAAGCTCCCGAGTGTGTCATGCCTTACTCACATGCCAATGCTGGGCACTCGCAAAGATAGTGTACGATCTTCCCTCAAGATTGCAGCTACGACACCGATGGTTGCACGGAAGGCCCATTTTAGCTGCAAGTTCGCCAATAGGCCATTCTTCTGCGGAGAACTCCGGCCTTACTCTTAAAGCATCGAGTATGTGCGTCTACAATTTTCGGCGACTTTTGGTGGATAGAAAAGCTACTTCCAACAACAAAATCCGCTTTAACTTTCACACAACATTTTTGCCAGGCAACTAATACAAAATGAATATAACATTATTCATACGTACAAACATTTTGCATCTTACCATATATAGCATATGTAGCCTCCGCTGCTTTTCAATATTTTGGAAAATATTTTCAACTAAAAATATTCAAAATTATTGCATAACAGGTTAAAGCAGAAAGAAGTTGACAGCTATGACCTATTAGCGCCAACAAAGGTGGAGTCAAATGTCAACAGAGAAAAACCGGCAGCATACAATAACGCACATATGTACATACATATTATATAAAAAGTAAATTTTAACACAATACTGCACATACTGCCGAACGCTGCCACACAGTTTCAATGTAATGGAGAATACATACTAACCAAATTATGGAGCCATATGCGCATGCGCGCAACCACACCACACACTAGCACAAAGCAAAAAATTAAATCAAACAAATCGAATGGTGAGGAGGCCACCGTAAATGCTGGCTGGCTACAAATAATTGAAGTCGATTCGAAACGAAATGTTGGAGTCAATGAACCGCGCAACGGCTGCAACGGCTGCAACGGCTGCACCGGCGTGCCGGCAACCAATTTACCGGTTTTCCTAGCATCATTTGTATGTATGAGCGTAGGAACAGTGCCTATAGGCATTTGTGCATTTTCTATGTGGATTGGGTATCAATATGCTGTTTTTGTATTCAAATTCACTTGTTTGGTTTTATAGCCGAGTTTTCCATTTTGTATTATTTTTAGTCAATCGAGTTTTTTTTTTTTGTTTTTTGTTTTTGCTTGCCGTTACGCTCCAACTATGACTGATGACTGTCACGCCGCGCACTAGACAAACGTGCCACAGCGTCCTCACCATTGCACCATTGCTACTTTTGTTTGAGTTCTTTTATTACTCATTGGCAATTTAGTGGCGCATGGGCTATCTACCGACCTGTCCAACCGCCTATGTATGTATGTATGTATGTGTGTATGTATTTACCTAACCGCCCACCCGCCTATTCAACAGCTATTAACCGTTCTACTGCCA
>NW_016201742.1:0-2436 GCF_001687245.7 Rhagoletis zephyria | reverse complement strand
GTAAATTTTTGGTATCATTTTAAATGATGTGTATCCTCGGTAAACGAAGGAGGGCAATTCAAAGATTTTTCGATACGAAGTGAACTTAATGAGATACAGTAGAATGTTCTGCGGAAAAATATTATGAAACATTTCAAGTCGCGCTGATATATTTTTAAAAAAGAACTGCGATGAGTATTTTAACAGCTGAATTTAGGTAAGGTTTTTACTCAAAGAGTTATTCTTTTCCACAAAAATCGGGTCTTCAAAATTATTGAAGAATTGAGTGCCTAGGAAGTCAAGTCTTCGGCTAAGCAATGGAGGACTAAGTATGCAAATTTTGGCGATTAACATCGATACATTAATGTTTCGATGCATCTGAGAAATGCCAGAAACATGTTGATATATCGATGGTTTCCGATGTTTCAAAATTTGTTAGGTTCTGTAAGTTCGCTGAGCCTAAAGTTCCATGGCCTAATTTTGTTGAACTTCTACGGGCAGATCGGTAATTTTCTAATAATAAAGTTAGCATGCTTAATACTGGAAGCTACGAATAAATTCAGAAATTCTGAATGTTCCCCTAAAGAATGAGTAGTAAAATTCATGACCAGTCAAAAACTTTTAATGGTTAATTTGAATCCAAAGCAAGTCTGAGTCTTACTAATGTCGATGTTTAAAACATCGTTGAGGCTGTCATCCTATGTACCGTCAATTAAACGATTTTAGAAAATTGTAAACATCGAGGGCAACCATTGAATTTTGAACCGAAATCAATTCAATTCCATACTCGTGAAGAAAAATGCGGGTTATTGGAAAAAGGGGCAAGGCACCTGCCCTAAAAGATGGGTGGCCACCTACCTATGGCGTTTAACCAAATAGCCGAATTGCAGGTCATCTATGTATTTACTATTTTTTCTCTCTGCCATGAGGATTTTTTTTTTTAACTTCGAAGTTTCATTGAAATTATTGGTATTAAATAAAAAAGAAAATTTCGAAGAATTGAAAAAAAATAATTTTTTTTTGCGCACAAGGACGATTAGCAGGGACCGATAATAACCGTGTTTAAGATTTTCTGTTTTCAGATATTTGTGAAATTGTTATATTTTGAATCACAAATAATCGCTAAATTAAATTTTTACTTTTTTGGTCAAAATTAATCGTTATTTTATGATTTTTATTTTTTCCGATCAAAAATATTCCTTATTTTGTGCTTTTTATTATTTTTCGATAATTTTTAACAATTATAATGGAAACTGCGTTTTTATGATCTTAAAAATAAAAAATTAAAAATAACGATCAAAAATTGATCGAACAAACCCCAAAATAACGATTATTTATTCTTAATCGAAAAAAGTAATAAATTAACATTTAATTTTGATTGAAAAAATAGAAAATTTAAATGTAATTATATACCTTTAACCTTGAAAATCATTGAAAATTTCCAATAGTTATTTTTGATAAAAATATATGTTTAAGACTAAAACGATGTTCACATGAGGCAATTTTTGAGGCGATTAGTTGATTCCAAATTTGGCTGCCTCCAACTTCATTGGGGGCGCTTATTTAAAAGGCCGTTCACACCATGCGATAGTCGCTTTCAACTTAAAGTTGCCTGTGAAGTCGCCTCATGTAAACACCGTATATGTAATATGTATTTACACTTCCACATTCTCGAATTTCGTCCTTCTAACTTTATTATTCTTCTTCTTCCTCTTATTTGGCACTACAACCGTTTGCCGGTTTGGGCGATACCAGAAAACTTCGCCAAATGCCTCTCTCCTTTACAAATTGACGCCAGTTTTTCATCCCGAATACAGAGAGCTTATTGTTCAAATGGACATTCCCTTTTTGCTCGTGGTCGACCTTGCTTTCGTTGTCCACCCATGGGTGCCGAGTCGAATGACGTTTTCACTGGATTGTCATCATCCATGCGTTGTATTTTTAAGCGCCTAGCTATGTACATGTCGTTAAAAAGCTGATAGCTAGTAGCTAGCTTCTATCCTCTTCGGTACCCGTCCCCATCGCCAATAGGACCGTATATCTTGCGTAGAATAGTTCTCTTAAAAGCCCCAATCCTTTCTCATCTTTGTTTGACATCGTCCATATTTTTGCGCCATATAAAAAGACGGACATTCTGAGAGACTTGAAGAGCGTGATTTTTGATCGTCGAACCCAAAGTAGCACCTAACGTCATTGGTGGTATTTGTGCTGGATCCGAAATAGACAAAGTCTGTCACTAACGTATGGACTCTTTATGTGTTGCCAGAGGGTTCTTTGCCTTGTTATTTTTTCCGCGTGATATACTAAACCAAGTTTAACAAATGTACTGAGTTTATTAAATTTCATCCCACCGTGGCGCTTGTAATGTAATGTCCCATTTCACTGCGATAGAGCAGATCTCGCTCAATCCGACAGACATCCGTGATAGTCTTGCCATTCGTCTGTGCGAATCAAAGT
>NW_016201739.1:0-2436 GCF_001687245.7 Rhagoletis zephyria | reverse complement strand
CAACTTGGAAAAGGCAGAACAGACTTCGCGGTTTTTGTTACCGATGTTCATGTTAGTGTTTGTATATTTTGTTACTTGCCTGTGTACCAAACGCCTCATAAAATTGGCTGACAGCCGTCATGACCAGGGTTAGGATTTTAAAGAATTTGCCCATTTTGTCTGCTTGGTCGTTTCTGTAAACAAATTAAAAAATCACAGAGTTTCATGTATTCATTGATTAGAAATATAAATTTTAATTTTGCCTTTTTCTGCCTTTTCTGCATATCTTACCTTTTTAATATTTATCTCATCATTTTCATACTTTTATGTTTTACAACATTGGAATTCGTTCCTTCAGCTGATTGCTTGTTTTTCTTCGCCTTATATATAATTCATACAAGTTGGTAATGTGTTTATTTAGGTTCGTTTTGTTCTTATTGACAGTGTGGGTATAATTTGTTAGTTTAGTTTTTTGCTTTTGTGAATTCGCCTTTGGTGGGGAGTTTCCTTTAAATTATGTTTGAAATCTATAAATTCGTGCCCGTATTTTGTTTTTAAGTCAAATATTAGCGAATATTTAAAATGTCTAAGCCCGCTTGTTATAATTCCGTGAAAATTCATGGCTATATAGAGGAATTGGAGAAAAATATATTTTTGACTGCTGTGGAATAAATGTAAATCACGAAAAAAAATACCACAACCAGTGTACTCGTTGTGCGACTAAAGGGGGAATACGACCCTTTTTAACCGCCAATACCGTTTAACCCGACTTTTTGAAGATTTTGATTATTTGACCCTTTTCCAAAATTATGTGCGACTTTTGCCCCTTTCCAGAGATTTTTTTAGGAAATTTTAACAGAACCATGATATTAAAATATATTTCCTCCTGTAAGTACTAAAAACTACATCACTTAAAACTTTTAAAGGAAATAGCTCATCTCCTTGCAGCAACTAGAATTATGTGTATATTTGTTGTTATTAAGTCTTTAACAACATCCATGTAAATACAAGTTTAAAGGCACACAATTGGGCATTTGCGCAAAATTTGGTGCAAATCGTATCCCAATTGTGGGAAAACCCAAATATTTTTCTTTATACCAATCACGAAAAATAACTTATTCAAATTTTTTAATAGAAGATCGCTGTATTGTACCAATCTTGTGACTACAAAAAAAAATGTCCTCCCAATCTTTTTTTTGTATATCTATTGTATCAATAGCCAATATAAAATTGTGCAAATCTGTAAAAATTTACCTATCGAGTGACACTGCCTTAAAACTTTGTGCAAATTAAAAAAAAAAAAATATCAACAAATTTTCGTAAAAATTTCGAGCTTTTTTAATTAGATTTCCTAGAAAGATTCTGGGTATGCAAATTTGTAGCACATTGAATTCCAGTAGAATAAAGTGCAAGTTTCAAATGGCTAACGGTTGATTTTTTAGAATTTTAAAAAAAGCACCAACTTAGATTTTGTTAAAGAATGAACTATATTTTTATAAAAAAATAACCAAAATTAAATAACAACAAAAGTGTATTTTAAAACTTGGCAAAAAGTGGTTCGGCTACAATTTTTTGAGCACTGTATGTATTTTTTNCACTGTATGTATTTTTTTATATATTTTATTGTATATGCACATTGTACGTAAAGGTATGTACCTATATACATAGCAATATTAAAAAGTATGTTCCTTTTTTTGCCTTTTTCCAAAGCTCATTTTCCCTTTTTTTCAAGTTTTAAATGCCTTAACATCCTAACCCTGGTCATGACCATTAATACAGCTGACAAAAACTGAGCTCTTGAAAGCTCTTCATGTTGAATTGCTGATGATTATTATGTTGATGATATATGGATTTTGCAAAATATCTGGGTCACCATAAAGTTGTGCCACTATGCTGCTGGATAGCTTCAGATTGGGTGAAGTGCAAAATGTATCAATAATGTGGTCTGTCTTGGGGTGTCTATAAGCTTGGTAAGGAGGTTTTGTAGTTTTAAGCAAGTAAATAGTGTCACTTCACGAGTAAATATTTACTCTAAAATTATTTATTAAAGAAAATTATTTCATATTTATATAACAACCAGGGTATAGCTTTATTATGGGATACACACTTATGTGGATAAACACATTTAACTATTTTGTATACTACTAACATACATATGTATATAAAGCATCACTCTTTCAATGTAAACTTTTGATTTTACAAGATAAATTGAGAAGTTTTTTGGTGACAAAGAGGTGGCGGTGGGATGTTTCTTGGACGTGGGGTACTTTCGTTAACACGGAACGCTCTATAATAGACAGTTCCGCACAAAGGTGTTGATGAAACTGTTTGCTATACATCCTTAAATCAATAACCATTACATCCAATCCAGGAATGGAAAGAATTCGATTCTTAGCTACGAAAGGTTTCCCGCAGGGCTTAGTGATCGCCCCTCTGCTATGGTCCACCGTAGTAGAC
>NW_016201738.1:0-2436 GCF_001687245.7 Rhagoletis zephyria | reverse complement strand
TGTACTGTCATTGCCAATGTTTGGCTTAAGTATAAGGCTCTTACTGTTAAGTGAATGTCAAAGAAGATGTTAATTCTGGCCGCGTAAGTCAGCGCCTCAACACTTGTTAATAGCTAATCCGATTCCTGGCAAACCTCCGGGGCTTTTTCATTTTGCTGTTCGGACTTGTGCTACACCACCAGGCGCGCACCAGAAATTAGAGAAGAAGTTCCGCCAAACACTTAACAAAAATGTGAGCGCCGAATATTTATTTAGGTATATATTTATTGAGGTGCCACTTAACACTTTTCTTAACTGTAAAAGGAGGCACTCAAATGGCCAGCCTTTCATGCTATTTAAATTCAACAAAGAGCTTTAAATAATCTAAAAATGAGTATATTAAATTTCAAAGCAGCAACTTTAGAAAAAGAATAATCGTCCACTGGTGAAACAATACTTCAGCTACAACTTACTTTCACGGGATCTTTTTCTTAACACTGGCGCATTAAATATTACCGCTCTGCTTGTGTTTTTTGCCTTTGAGTATTTACTGTCATTGTCAAATATCTCAATCGGACTCAAATGTAGGAAATAATAAATGACTTGTCAAGGTATCTAAACATTTAAGTGCATATGTACACAACTAAGTGCTTAAGCACACTAACAGCAAAAGTGACGAATTACTATGAGCAAATTATATTTACTAACATTCCGACACTCACCAAAGGCGTTAAGAAATTACAAATTTGCATACATATACACCTAAAGCTATTTACATAAAACCTTATAGGAACAAACTCAAAAATTATGTATTAAATGTTCAACTAATTAAGGTCATTATGCATCTTCTTAGTGGACGCAAAAATGAATACCGAAATTAGAACTAGCGTGATTATTGGTAATTATCTGCAGTACGTTCCCCCATAAATAGTAAAGGCTACCTTCGTCATATTTGCTATTTGAAAATTGGAAAGAAATAAATAATCAAAACGTTGTAGTTTGCGAGACTGAAGACCATTCAATTGTTCTCATTGCATCTCGCATTTGAGTGTTCCACTCTTCATTGGGGCCTCCCGACGTTTTTGGCTTAAAGCATTGCTGATGTCAGCACTGTCTTTTCACCAGGAGCGCTGTCATCCACGCCCACTAAGCGACTGGAAACACCCTTAGGGCCAGATTTTCAATGCCTGGTTAACACTAACTGCAGGTTAAACATCGTTATCGACTCCCAGTTTTATTTGATGTAGTCGATGACATCGACTAACTTTCTGGCCGTACACACTTTCGGGAAGCCTCAGGCAAGCTGCAATGTAGCAATACTAAATGCACTGCCAAAGTGGAAAGACGCCAGATTCTGCTACACCAACATTCTAACCAACTAGCCCGATACTTTTAGGTCACCGCCTCTCGAGCTCGCGAACAAGCAGTGAACTCGTGTCCCTTTAAGGAAGGACGATTCGGTCGGCGCCTCCTAGAGAACTGTACAGCCTTCTACACGGATGGCGCTAAATAAAATATAAGAGTAGTGAGTGGAATGGGCTCGAAGGACCTCTCATTAGACCTCTGTTTAAGGCTGCCAAACCACTGCAGTGTCTTCTAAGCAGAGCTGGTGACCAATAAAGAGGCTGCACTTTGGCATATCGAATCTTCTCTTAATCTGCCTTCAGTAAACATATACTCCGATAGCCAAGTAGCTATTAAATTACTGGAATGCTGTGAAACCTTGTAAAAAATTGCGATAGAATGTAGAAAAGTCCGCCACGAATTAGCTTCAAAATCGACTACCAACATCATGTTAATGCCAGGTCGCTTTCGAGGTGCGCCTCTCTCCTTAATTGGACGCAGGCAGCTACTTTAACCTAACCTAACCTAATTCTTACATAGAATATTTTCCTTCAGGGTCAGGGTCAAAATGTCAGTTTCCAGTATATGCTAACTGAAAGAGCATTTGCAATGATTTGCTAACAAACTATGCTCCGGCGAGCGTAACAAGGTTTGTTAACTAGGTAAATTGCGCAAAATATCAGCACGAATATTATAAATATTTGAATAGATTTTCTATGAATGTAGAGCAACGACTTACACCATCTCGTCTTTGCAGACATACTTATATACATATACATATAAGTAGCTATAAAGTGGAGAAGCAATAAATGCTAAATATGTATGTACAAACTTAACTTCTTTACTTTAGTTTTAGTATACATTAGGGTGCCTATCGAAAATGTTTTTTTGGAAATTTGAAGACCCTATCCCCTAATATTTTATTCGTTTTTATGAGAAATATTATTGCCCATTTTATGGATTTGTTAAAGGTCATTTAAAGGTCGCGACCTGTCGATTAAAGTCAAAAAATACGATTGTGTAGATTTATGAGTTTTTGAATGCCTTTTTTATGTGATTTCAAAGATCAAATATGATCTGAGAAGAATATATAGATCTTAAAAATGGTATATA
>NW_016201737.1:0-2436 GCF_001687245.7 Rhagoletis zephyria | reverse complement strand
GAACTATTCTATACACTTACAGACAGCTAACTATATATCTGCACTTGTAACTATTTGCTTTTACGGGAATTTTCGCTAAATTCACTTTCGAACCCCACTTTTTGTCTTACTAAGTTCCCCAAACTGGCGACTGCCGATTTTTTATTTTATTTGCACTTTTTAGCAAAGCATTATTTTGTAACTTAAATTAAATATCGCTAAAAAAGCAAACAACTTTAAGTGATAGTATTTTTGTTCGTTTTTCTTCTAAATAGTTTGGCGTTAGTTTGCCAAAGTACTGCACAGCACAGAAATTAGTTGCTACTCGCCAACTTGCAACTTTCATGAACGACATTTTGTGCAGCAACACAACCAAATGCACAGGCATGCCGACCACTGGACTTCTTCAAGTTGATTTCAAATGCTTTAACTATAGATTTCTTAAAAAAAAAAAATTCAAAATAAACTTTTTTTTACTCAAAGGAAGTATTGCAAGTTAAATTTAGCAAAACTTGCTCTGAGATATTGATGACTGTTGGTTTGATTTATCACATGAAGGTGTTCAGGAATATTGAAAATGGCTACGCATGGAATGATGCTGCTATACATTGCAAAAATTTATTGGTCGAATATGTATTAAGCAAAACAAATAAAGTAACTAATTAAATAAGTATATTACTGCAAATCAGTAGAAGGTTTCTTGAAAAAAAATTCGACGACGCGATAAATTTAAATACCATTTTTGTTAGTAAAAAATAAGGCCTGGCAATAAAAAATTCCAGTCCGTTGTTTGGAAAGCAAAGTGCTTCCCCTAATAGAAACCACTTCGTAAAAGTTTATGAAGGACATGACCAAGCATTTCCCCGGCTGTCACCAAAGCAACATCAGTAACGTAGGACTCATGAGCAATAAAGGATATGACGTCACTTTAAAGTTTTCTAATGGAGCATAAGGAATGGAGACGATGCCGTTAAATTCTTCATGACTAAATGATCACATCTAAATCAAATTAGTATGGGACCGCCCTTGAGGCAATGTCTTTCCGATAGATAAAGAATCTAATTGCACAGTTTAACCAATTAAAATTTTTTCTGCGACAGAGTAAAAATGGTATAATTTTGATAGAGAACACCACGCTCCCTATTTTCGCTGAACAAACTCATTATCCAGCAAGTGTAAATATTATTTTATTAGCGCTCAACAAATGAAGAGTCATACCAGTCTCTGCACCGCAAGCACAAAGCCACTAATGGCGTTTTCGTTTCTTAGTAGTTATTTGTGCGTAGAGGGCAAAGAGAAGGTAACCTTTTTTAGTAGAAACGATAAACGACAGGAAGGATATGTAGTAATATATGTATGTTTGATGTGTTCGAGAAAGATATTCCTTATCAAAGTTTAGAGATGTGCAACTTTCGCAAATCTCGCATTTAAGCATAAAATTTAAAAAGCAGGGACCGAACATAACAGTTATTGATGAAAACTGTCATTGAATTATTCACTATGAAGGAAATAGTCTACAACTAAGTGATACAAACCAATCGACTTCTTCTGTGCAAATACAACTATTTGTAATTTTTATGCCAAATTACAATTATTTTTGATTTTTATTTTATAAATCCAAAATCATTTTTATTTTTTTATTTTTATCTAAATAATCTGTAAATAACAGTTATTTTTTATTTTTATGTTACATGTCTTAGCTGACAGTTATTAAAGACTTTCGCTTGTAAATGTCATAAATAAAAATCAGTCAGCGACTTTTATTTTTTAAGTCATTACGTATAAACATCATTATCATTCTTCGCAGTTAAGAATGTGTTGGAGAACCAAAATTACTACGACTTATAAATTGACTTTTATAAGTATGGTTTTAAAAATAAAAGTCAGTAACTGATTTATAATTTAAAAACGTAAAATAACTGTTATCTCCATATTTTTAGGATAAAAAAAAATAATTGTTATTTTTTATTTATTATATAAAAAACAGGAAAAAAGCTGTTATTTAAGAAGTAATTAAATAAAAGTCAAAAGATAATTGTTAAAGAGCGATTTTTTAAATAGAAGTAATAACTGTTTCGGTCCCTGTTAAAAAGAAAATAGGACCTTTCGGAGAGTCTTACCAAACATCTAAAATCAAATAAATCGCATGGAGAAATTTTTGAAGCGTTTTTATTTTTCAAATGTCTGTGTAAATTGAGGCGCCATGAGGGTTTGGATGTGTGCATACCGCCTCCTAGTTTCTGATGAGGAATATTTTCCCGAAGACGTCATACAGCCATTGTGAATATTTTACTTAGGATTCGTACATTTTAAAAGAGTACTAAAACCTTTAAAAATGTAGGAAAATATGAACGGTGGTGGATCGACGTGTGAGCAAAAATTATTAACCCTTTTTTTAAATGAACAACTTTTTTTAAGCATCAAAGCAAAAACAAGTGATGATTCCACACACTGTGT
>NW_016201736.1:0-2437 GCF_001687245.7 Rhagoletis zephyria | reverse complement strand
CTTTTCCAAATTCGAAAAGTGTAGTGCTAACTTGACACACGTGGCCCAGTGACCCGTTGCGAAGCCTAATTTTTGACTTTCTTCGTTCGTCGAGCCATGGCCAGAGTTAGCGCGATACCGCGCAAGTGTGTGTGGCTGCTCTAGACAACTCCTCAACTTTTGAAGGCAGGAATCGTAGAGTAGATTTTACGATCTGGATCGATTCACCTAATCCTTTCTCAGATTCCTCTCTAGCACATTTGTCCGCTTCCCCATTTGCCGGAATTTCACTATGTTCCAGGCGTCGTTGCCGACACTAAGGTTCGCCACCGTCCTTGAATAGTTCAACTCGCAGGTTGATATTCGAAGCTTGTTATAGCCAGGCGGTGGCACTTCACTTCCGTCGCCGTTGACTGGGGCCTCAGGTTCATAATCTCTACTACTTTCAGTGGTGTTAGCATTCAACAGGGTGGCCTAGTGTTTCCTCCATATCTAATGAGATTTTTAGATGTACAGACAGCCATGTAGGTTAGGTTAGGTTAGATGGAAACGGCTGCCTTTATCCAACGTAGGAGAGAGGCAAACTTAGACCCAGTAGGACCGTTGTGATATCAATTGAAAGCTCGAATTCGAACCCGTGCCTTCACTTGTTGGTTCTGTTCAGAAAGCGCGAGAATTTGTGAATGCCTGACAGACAAGGAGGTGTTGGTGGAATGAGCATCTTCTCGCTGACGAAGGGACAGGGCAGTGTCAGAGGTAGTGCTCCACACTCTCGATTTCGTTTATGTCGCGGAAACTACGGCAGAAGTCATTGGCCGGCTGACCCATTCGGCGAGAATGCCTTCCCATTAAGCACAGACCCGTAATACTTAATACCGATCACAAGTCTTAGTAGAGGGCGTTCTAACGTAATGAATGCGTCGGATCCTTTCTTGTCGGGGTTGGGTTTTCTTCTCGCAAGCTCGACCG
Source organism: Rhagoletis zephyria (assembly GCF_001687245.7). NCBI lineage: Eukaryota > Metazoa > Arthropoda > Insecta > Diptera > Tephritidae > Rhagoletis > Rhagoletis zephyria. Next base: position 1,489 of record NW_016201736.1, on the reverse strand, counting down.
CTGCACAATTGCCTTGAATGTCGCTGTGGCTTGGCACCCACACACCTTGAAGCTAAATCATTAAGAACTTTCCTACATTCCATCGCAGTCATTGACGAGGTCTCACAGCAGTCTAGTGACTTGATAGCTGCTTGGCTATCGGAGCATATAGTTACTGAAGGTAGGTTAAGAACCAAAGTGCAGCCTCTTTTATAGCCGCAAGTTTGGCTTGGAAGACACTGCAGTGGCCTGGTAGCCTAAAGCAGAAGTCTAATGAGAGGTCCTTCGAGTGTATCACACTCCCTACTCTTTGATTTAGTTTATATCCATCTTGGAGGTCCCAGATCGAGTCGTGCTCCCAGTCCTTCCGCGAAGGGATACCAGTGGAGAACTCTCGAGCTTCGGCAGTGGTGCGCTGGCTTGGACATATTGTACGCATGGATGACGACGCTCCGGTGAAAAAATCCTCCGACTCCGCACCCATGGGTGGACAACGAAAGCAGGGGCGCCCTAAGGACAAATGAAGAACTGACGCAAATCAGCAATGGAGAGAGGCACCTGGCGAAGTTGTTTGGGGTCTGCGCAAACCGACCAAATAAGAAGAAGAAAAAGAAGTCTCTCTACCACCACATCGGTCCAATCGCTATCTGCCGGCTGTTAGACAGCGACCTAATTGTGTGAAACGGAAATTATGAGCTCGTGTTTTTCTTAGATATTTTTTATTTTTACGTTGAGATTGATGCTTTCATTTCATACTCCTGCAAAAAAAATAATTCTACCCAATTTCATACGAAGCCAATTTTAAACATTTTCTGTATGTATAGAGTATATGTAAGTCTGTAGTTTATTTGTTAAATTAAAGTTATTCATAACTGAATGCGATTGCAAGAATAAAAGAGAAAAACATAAAGTGATTTACAGTTGATTGACATTTCCAACTGATTGGAGGATTGCCATAAAAGTAATGGGAACAATTAAATGCACAATATATTTCCACAGTCAAGAAATGAATGAAACATGATGCAGCGGCTATAAAAAATAATATTTATATATTGCATATCGCTGTACATATTTAAATGAAAGACCAAAAATATAAAGTTCACATTGATAGCACCCCTCAAAGGATACACCAATTGGCTATGCGGAAAAATAAAGCTGCATATCATTTTAAGTACCATTCGCAAACAATGACCGCAGAGGGACGAATAATTGTGCATATGCATGGGCGTATGCATGTATATATGCATGTGTGTTAAGTATAGGTTTTACATTCAACAGGAAAAGCGGCAAATGAGTTTGAGATTGAAGGTGGTCATGTCTATGGATGTGTCGAAATAAATGCATTGCATCGAGTGTGGGAAATAGTATGTATTGCCGAGTATTGAGATTATAGGTCCCAGTTGTAACATTTTGCATGAAAACATTTACAATAAAATTGCAGATATATTTATTCATATTCCATATAAGTAAATACCTATGCACCTACATACGCATGATCGGATGATACTGC
>NW_016201735.1:0-2437 GCF_001687245.7 Rhagoletis zephyria | reverse complement strand
AACATAAGGATCTTTGAACTCTTTTGACTATCGCTTTACAAATGCAAAACGCCTTTGGCTTTATTGACTGTAACATTAATATGAAGGATGAAATTGAGTTTGGAATCCATTGTGATACCAAGATCGACAAAATTTGATGCTTGCTCCTGATTATAATTTGATATTGAATAAACAGTTGGTTGAACTGCCCTTCGAGAGAAACACATAACTTTACATTTTTTTAAGGTTTAGTGGCATATAGTTTGCATTAGACCAACTAACCACGTTGCTTAGATTCGCTTGTAACAAAGACCTTTCTTCGATACGCGATATATTTTTTGTATTTCCGAACCGTTGAACCGAACCGAAACCCTGGTTCAAAGAGCAAAAAACCGCTATGACGAACCAATCCAAAAGTGCAAAAATGGTTCGAACCGCTGAACCGAACCGTCCAAATATTTCGCCCGGTTCACGTCCCNCTTTAAAGGCTCAATATTTACCCCAAAATAAGGCAATGTTTACCGTTATTTTTACGACAGAAACCGAATTGGTTACTTACAAAAGTGAATCTGTCGATAGGTTTGGAATTTTATCTTTGAAACGCCATACTTTTCTTTGAAATCGCTTCATTAGTTCTCGTGAAATAAGCGTTTTAGTGAAGCTCTAAAAATTACAACTACAACATTTCAGCATAGCCTCCATATCGTAAGGTAAGACGTATTCTACGTCAAAAATATCGATAACAAAACCGACAAAAACATCGATTATTATATCAATAAGTCTCGAGAATTGCGAAAATTTCTAAAATCGAAAATAGTTCACAGATTGAGTCTCTGTGTCTCCATCTATGTATGTCTTTTTCTATAATTACCTTTATTTTAATTTTCTTTTTTATCTTCATCTTTACTTTTATCGGTATCCTCACCTTTTCCTTTATATTTATCTCTGCTTTCACCTTAGCCCTTATATAAGTAAAGTGTTTAAATTTACCTTGATCTTCGTGCGATGGGCTCTGGAAAGTATCTTGCAACGGTTATTTTTCTGTAGGGTGTCCGCCCAAATCTCCGCTCCGTATACCAAAATATTTAAGGTTGTGGACATTAGAAGTTTCCTTTTAGTTTGGGTCGGTCCACCAATATTGGCCATTAATCTGCCAATATGCTTGTTGGTGAGTATTAGCTCGGTTTTCTCTCCTGCAAGTTTGGGACCGTGTGAGGCGAGCCATGCCTGTATTCTTATCATAATCTGATTTCATTTTCGGCGTGCGTCTTCCGTGTTCGGTGTGGTGAGAACTGCGTAGCCTACTAAATATGTGTCATCAGGCATTTCGAGGTTTTATATACCGTCGTGGCTGAAGTTCCATAGGTCTGGCCTAAGAATGGAACCTTTTGCTGCTCCTGAAGTGATCGTTATTTGCAGGGGTTCACCTTCCTCTTCTTATTTGGCGCTGTAACCTCCTAAGCGATTTTGCCGGGGTCCATCGGTGGTATGGTAAAATAACTCCTGGCTTTATAGGTAGCTTCTCACCATGAGCCTAAGGTACATGGGTATTTCCCATATTTTCCCATTTTGCGCTGTTGAAGGCATTGTCAACGTCTAAGATTGCAAGCAGGACTAGCTTTTTGTGTTGGTATACGTCTACGTGTTTTATAGCTCCAATTCTTGGTCTATCGGGCCTGAATCAGGTACTGTCTTGAGGAAAGTTCACCGCCGCTGGCGATAGCCGGTTTGAGCAGCCTTTATAAGAGTTTTCCAGCTGTATTCAGCGTACAGAGTGGTCGATACGCTGATGGTGAGTCAAGGCTATCCTTTCATTTACTGATTAGACGAGCTGCTGTCTTTTCCAAATTTCTGAAAATGTTCCGTTCTTGGCGCAGGCATTGTACATGTGAATGCCGTCTAGGCCTGGTGCTTTCTTGGTCTTTACTATGTTAGTGGCAGACTTCAGCTATTCTACATATGCTACATTTCTTTGTTTAATGCCTCATGCGTGGTGTGGAAAGGGTTCGCTTACTATGTAGTTAATTTTTTGAGCGCTTAGCTTCGTTGGCTTTTGCTATGGCCCCAAGTTGTTTCATTACCACCTTATATCCGAGACCACAGGGATTTCTCTTCATAACCTCACGCAGTTCTTCCCACTTTCTGGGTTTGTCGACCTCGATCACTCGCTTGAGTTCTTTCTTTGTTCTAGCAGCTTGTTTTGGTTGTGCCTCTTCGGTTGCCGTGCTTCTACGCTTGGTCCTGGTGTAAGTACGCCTCAGCTGGATGCGCGTTCCTCTGAGTTGAGTTATGTTTTCCATCCACCAATTTGCAGGTCTTTTGTGTCGATTGTTTCCGGTTTTTGGCATCGCTTCGTTACAGTATTAGCCACGTAAAAAGAAATGTTTTATTTAAAAGGTGGTCCGGTACGTGGCGCAAAGCCTTCATCTTAGTGATGCTGCGCTCAAAATAGGTCGCG
>NW_016201734.1:0-2437 GCF_001687245.7 Rhagoletis zephyria | reverse complement strand
ATTTTATGTATTTTCGTTTTCGTTTCTATTTCTGTTGGATAATGTTTTTCGTTTGTTCTAACTGCAGTTGTGCATGTTTTGCGCTGTTTCTGAGTGTTAAGCAACTTCTTTGCTACGCACGCAATCGCGCAATGCTAAGCAGTGAGTGACTAATAAAAATTAGTGTACATATTTTTCTTTTTCAAACAATTAAATATAGATATTAAGTATTATATAGTGACCTTCTCTAATATTTTTGCTTGTCGAATTCTACGGAAACAAGCTTAAGTTTAAACATTTCTATAATTATTTGCGCTTACGTTGAAAGCTACTGGCATAAGCAATTAAAAGTGATACAAGTAAAACATACTTACAGTTGTCCACAAAATAATAGCAGTGCGATATTTTGACCCGTTCGGCCCGTTGATTTTTGGCATTTTTTTTTGTTGCTGGCAGTTTCCTCCACATAAAAGAAAATTCTCGAACATAGTTTGTATGGAAAAAAACGTGAAACACCTTCAACCAAAAAAATTCTCAAAAATCAACTTGTAACTTGCAACTTGTAACTTGCAACTTGTAACTTGCACTTCATTTAACTAGAATTAAATGGGCTACAAAACTGCATACCAAAATTTTTTCTAACGATTCTTTTTAAAAAGTTTGAAATTTTGGTGAAAATTTGCAGATTTTTTTTTAATTTGAGTACAAAGTTTTAAATCTGATTTTATATGGTGTTTGTTGTATAACCAGCTAGACTTTTATAAAAAAATTAGTAAACATTAAATAAACAAAAGACAAATATCCAAAACTGGCCAAAATATCGCTCTCCTATTATTTTGTGGACAACTGTATGTTTAAATATCTGCATACATCGGGCATTGGCTACGTTCGTTGCTATTCGAATTTAGTGATGGAATTTTCGTAGATTTCTTGAAAAATCGGACTACGATGGATTCAGTGATAGCTCCGTTTTATTAAAAGTCAGCTCTGCTTAGCTAGTAAGCTTTCGGTAAGAATTTTTTTCTCCATATATGTAAGTAGCTAACTTATATTCTGAACATAAACCAAATTGAGCATTTAACAGGAGCTATACAAACAAATCGATTCCAGCGCCAACTAGCGCGCAAGTTTTCGGGAGGCCTTTCCCATTTGAAGCGCTGATATTTTGCCTATTTTAGCCTTAAACTTCAAGGCTTTTACATATAACTCGACTCCAGTGTCACCTATTTGAACGTAATTGTCCTTATTAGTTCCAAATACGAATATTTAGGAAGTTTAGAAATGTTATACATTTTTGGCCGCATGAAAAACAGGCATAAATTGAAAAAAAGACCTTAAATAATAGTTTGGGTACCAATTTTGCATGGCCCAAAAACTCGACATAAATTTTTGCGCTTTACCAACCATTATTTTAACTGCTCAGTTTTTTTATATCAACTTATACAATTTATTAGTTGTTGTTGTTTTTCATACGCACCTTTCAGAGTGCAATTTTAACGCCTTACCCTTTTTATTCTACTCGAAATTCAGTTAAACAATACATTCACCTTTTTTTTAATTTGGTGATAGAAAAATTGCTGCTAACTCTAAAACAAAACAAAAAGATTCTGATGAATTGATAGCATCTTCCTTTTTTGAAATCGATTACAAATAATGAATTTTTGAAATATTTTAAATATTCTCTATATTTTCGATAAGGCAACAGACGTGCCAAATATGATTAAAAATTATTTTAAAAAGTTTCTTCACTCTTTTCATAATAAATTGAAGAGCAGGCGCGCAGGGTGAGGAAGAGCCAGCCCCCAAGTCATTGGCTATTGTGATTGTGTCACAAGTTGTGAAAATTATAATTCAAGGCTGCAAATTGATTTCAATACTCGATATGCTGCGCTTTGTGACAGTAACCGTTACTGGAATTATAATTGCCTGCAATTGTGTTTACACGCGAATAAAGATCACGTATGTATATACGCCTGGTCCGTTATGGCAATGCGTATGAATAATGGCATTAATGTGAGATAAAGGCTAAATATGTCCGTTAGATATGCCATTTGCGAATCTAAACAAATTTCATTTTTATTATTAATCAGCCATGATTCATATATCTACGTATGTAACTATATTGTGGAATCGTAGTAGCGATGCCGCCTTAGCTGGGCAGCGAGTAAAGTTTATTGTTTATATTGTTGATAGAAAATTTGTTTTTACGCTGACATTGAACTCGAGAACGCGTGCTTGCTTAGCACATGTCATTACGCTCAACCATTGAACGGAATAATAATTGATTGGGAAATTCTTTCCACTTTCGCAGCTTGCCATTGTTTTTTTTAGCGAATTTTATGCTCACACACTGGCATACATGTCGTATACGCAACTTTTTGGCAAAGGCTTTACCTTATACAAATTTCTATCAATACCCTGTCAAAAAAAGTAAATTCAAGCAACTTTAATGTGAATC
>NW_016201733.1:0-2437 GCF_001687245.7 Rhagoletis zephyria | reverse complement strand
AACCTAGTTTTCAGAAACAAAATTTTGTTAAGCGTTTTGTTGTTAGAAAGACCGCTTTCTCGGTGGCTGTACTAGCAGCTCTTGAAAAAAGGCGCCCAGCAGACACCGAGGTACCAACTAAATGACATTATTTTTTCGAAAGTCCGAAAAGTTTTGTGTAAACAGTTTTCATTTTTCCCCAAAGCATCGATGATATTTATTCCGCTTTAGTTCTGGGACTGAACAATTTAAATAAAAACTCATTTCATCTTATGGGTGGCTCCTCTGTGTACAAGAGATTTATAAGGGGCCAAAATATCGAACTAATTTTTTCTGATTCTAGTGATGATTCGGTACTAGTTTCCATAAGATAATCTGCGTTATTTTTTGTGCTTTAAACGACGATATGTATATCGAATTGCTCAGAATGAAAATATAAGTCGATCAGGCTATACGTTTCTGTATTCCGTCCGCCTATATGCCCGTTCAAGTGCACGATAAATCGAGAAAAATTTAAATTTTTCCACGCAATTTTTTAAGTAGGTTGCCCTTTATCCAGAATAGGTGTTATTAAAATGGGCAAGTTCGGAGAATAACCAAGCCCGCCTCCCAAATAACGGTATTTTCGAAAAATCAACAAACTGCGATATTTTCGCATATTGTTGAAAATGGCCTTAACCGAAACTGCCCTGCGAGAGAACTCTCCTGGTAGTGCCGGACCTGCCAAAGGCTCTGAGACCTACTGCAACTTCATGCTGCTAGAAGACTTTGAGGCATTCTCTCTCCCGCAGGGACTAAAAAGGTGGACGAAGACTTACATGAGTGGCCGGAAGTCGTTTGTAACCCTTTGTGATATTTGTGTTCAAACAACCGACCCAAGGAAGATTAAACAAAGGGTCCCCAAGGGATGGTATCCTATACCTACGGTGACCATCCGTCCTGTATTTTTTCGTCAATTGTCCTCGTAATTTATTTATTTCTTACGAGGCGCCAAATGTTCCGTATTTCTTTTAATCTCCCGTATTTGTCCCGTATTCGGTAGTTTGGCGCCTTAAGAGCTTACCAAATTGACATGCCTATGAACCAGTTATTATTTACAAACCTGCACACTTGTGATTTGNTGATTTTTATATCAGAATCTAATTTTTGTGAAGAATGCAGATAGAGGGTATTGCATATAAGCCCTCGATATGCAGATGGTTTCTGAATTTATAATTTTGCGTAGAAAAACTGGGTAAATATTTGTGAATATGAATGGAAATTAGATGGTAATGATTATTGTTCAAATTTATAAAAGAAATTTCCCTAGTATTTAGCTTTAAAAAGGTTTTTTTTTAACGCATTTCACGTTGAATATTCAGTGAGAAGTAAAGCATATTGAACCGGTAGGAGACGATTTTATTTTGACGAGAATTCCGTCTTTTATTTGTCACTTTTGTTTACATTTTACTCTAAAATTTCAAACTTTGTTTATGTATATGGGTTCCAACCTGTCCAACGTGCCGCGGTGTGGAGGAAATTTTCAAATTTTATGAAGGGAGAGGGTATTCTTTAGGTGAAACTACGCCAAAGAAATTTTTGTTAATTGTATGAGGGAAGTGGAACCTTTCAAAGGTACGCTTAGCAACTAGCTTCCGGATGCTACTCATTGCATTGCGCTTGTCCGAAATCCGAATCTGAAAATATGTGCTGCATTCACAAACGATCGAAAAATATGTGCCAAATAAAGATGCTGTTTCATAGCTATTAAATATAGGATCTTTGAAAGCGGGTTTAAATTACTCTATCTTTTGTAGAAAAAAATTGACAAAACTATTTTATGTCCCGTTTTCGGCTGCCATAAATATAGCCACCGTACCTATACCAAATATTGTTTAACTTCTACATTTAAAAATATTTCGATATTTTATAAGGGGTTTCCTCGTGTATAGTCAGCCACTCTTAAAACAAGGACCTTAACTCATTTTCTTTCTAAATATAGCCTTATAAAAAATTGTACATAGGGATTCTCTGTAATATAAGTACATACATACATCACATATACGAGCATTCAATATATGTACATATGTATGTGGGTACCTACCTTTGAGCGAACTATTTTGGGATTAACGACAACCAAGACCGTATACAAAGCAACTGGTTTGGTAATAACAAAACTACGAAACGTTACACTGACGCGAGCACCAACTGCAACACAAGAGTCAAACAAGCCACAACAGCAGCGGCGGCAGCAATGGACGTCACGATAAGTAAACATTTCGCTCAAAATCTTCTTCAGCATCAAAAATGACGTAAATGTAACCAAGGTGTCTGCTTTACTAACAGCCGCTATACATGGCGTTTGATGAGCAAATTACCGGAACCTTGTAGGCGCCACGAGCAAATGCAGCAAAGAGCATCGAAGAAATAAAAAATAAAAATACCGAAGGCAAACCTTTAGCAACACTTTGTTGAGGTT
>NW_016201732.1:0-2437 GCF_001687245.7 Rhagoletis zephyria | reverse complement strand
ACACGAATTCCATGAATAAATGAGCAAGTTTATAAGGATGTAAGCATGAAAGCTTATGGGTGTGCATGGGCACTTGCCGGCAGGTTCAGCTCTAGAACTGTTGCCGTTTACTGGTTTATTTTGCTAGTTTCTCTTGATTTCACTGCGGGTACACACGAACTTGGCTAAGTGCAAGCAAGCTATGTACGTACATTAGAGTGGTCCACAGAAAATTTTTTTCGAGTGTTAAATAAACTAAATTAAACTAAACTAAACTAATATTTGGTCGGCCGCTGTGGTGTAGTGGTAAGCAGTGCGCGCTTCCACTCCGCAGCACCTCGGTTCAAACCCTGGTCAAAGCAACATCGCTAAAAATATAGAAAAAAGGTTTTTTCTTAACAGCGGTCGTCCCTCGGCAGGCAATGGCAATCCTCCGATTGTATTTCTGCCATGAAAAACAGCTTTTCATAAAAATACAATCGCCGTTCGGAGTCGGCGTAAAACTGTAGGTCCCTCCGCTTTGTGTGACAACATCAAGGCGCACGCCACAGATCGGAGGAGAAGCTCGGCCAAACACTAACATTTGTGTAAGCGCCAATCTATTATTATTATTAAACTAATATTTGCGCCACCTTCCAAAATTTTTCCTCTTACCGAAAAAGGTGCTGGTATCAAACTTTACGTTTCTGATGCCCATATTTTACTATAGAAGTATTGTGTACGTATATTAATTAAAAAATTGGGTAAGTAACCTAGGAATATTTCAAATTTAAATTATCTAAAAAAAATATCACAAGCTTCAGTTGTCATGGCAACAGTCGCTTTTTATAAAAATCACCAATATTTTTGACAGTTTCATAGCGATCCAGCAGCGCATTTCAAGGTCATTGAGCACTGAATGTTGGTATAGTTGTAACATCAAGAGGAAAAAAATTATGGGGTGCCCCGTTTTCTAGGATGAAGTTTTTTTGACCACTCTAATGTACATATGTATATTCATAAGTACATACAAATGTGCACACTTGAATGGATGCCATTTACAGAAGTTGAGCCTCTGCAGTAGCGCTGAGTGACTGAGTGGAGACACGTGGTAAAAGCTATGTATGGGCATTTAAGGAGCGGGTCGCAGCACACAGAACGTTGCCGGCTGAGATTTGCCACATTGGACAAATATTGCATGTAGTAATTGTAAAGAGGCAGGCAAACACGCAAGTACACTCGTCAACATACATACATATGCATGTATGTATTTACCCAGTGGGAATTAGGAGCACGTAATAATACCTTATTAGCAACTTACTCTTCACCTGGCAGTCATTACCATTTCCCTGCCGAACGTCCCTTACTTTTACAAAGGCATGGCCGCCTTATGTAAGTAGGAATTTAGAATGTACATTTGGTATCAGACATACTTCTGAGCCGCTTTACAAAGTAAGTTACTAGTAATGCAGAGCAGTCGCTCGGAGTAATTCGGTGTTTGGAAATAACTTCGGCTGCACGTTATTTTGCAACTGACAACGTAATGTGTCTTCGGAGGTGTTCATTTTGCCCTTTACTAGTAGATGACATTGGCCATGATGACAATTTTGGTACTAAAAACTGAAAGAAAGCATGGCTTACCTCGCAAGGTGCTTACCTATTTTCCCAGTGGGTATGTGCATACACCCACACAAATACGTTTACTTTTTTGTGCATATGTGTGTGTGTGTATAATAAGCATGTAATAAACTTTGGCACTGCACGCTGTTTGCCATGCGCCACTGAAGACTGGGAGGCTGGGGCCATATTGATACGGGGTGTATAGTGCTAGGAGTAGTGTAGTCACATGCCAGAAGAGAGATGGCATGCAGCAGAGGAATATGTTGATAAAGCGCTCGTAAATGTCATATTATGTGTAAGGAATTGCTTACAAAAGTCGACACACATGTCGGAGTTTGCAGTGGCATGTGTGGTTATACCACTAAATAAGTGTGTGCCACACCTGCAATTCCGCCACGCTCGTAACAAACAATGACGGCACTGTGACCTGCCCACCGTTCAGCATACACTATTCACTGTCAATGTAAGTCAATTTGAAATCCAATTACGCTACGATTTCTGTTATAAAACGACATATGCTTGAGTACATACATACATAGGTATGTATGTATGTAGACTAGTACATCTAAACATATGAGTTATACAGTCGCTAAATGCATGATTATACTTTATATCTGCGAGCAAGATAAGGCAGTATCACTTCCGTCGCCACCAGCTTGCATTTAAAGTATGTAAGTAAGTATGTAAGTATTTCAGTATGAAACTATTTTGCGTTTCGCATTAATCAGAAAGTGGGATAACGTTATTGAATTTTGCGATAGTTCTGGCATTCAAAGCTGAGTTAAATTTTGATAATAATTTACTGCTTAACATAGATGGTTCAAAGAGGAAAAAGTCAGTGTGTTTAAAGCAGAGATCG